>NW_025893307.1:150359-278404 GCF_002878395.1 Capsicum annuum
AGATTTGACAACAAATAAGGAATAAATATAAAACAATTAATAATCTACATTATTAATTTAGATATAAAACAAATAAGGAATAAACATGAAACAATTAGTAATCTACAAAATTGATTTTTTTTTAGTTGTCAAATGTCCTTTATTATATATATCTTGATATGAAATAAATATGGAATAAAAATAAAACAATTAATAATCTATATTAATAATTTTTTTGTTGTCAAATGTCAAGTAGCTAGTTCTCAAGATGCACTTGGCATAATTATAGGCTATGCTATTATTTTTTATCTATAATATATATCTATATCTATAATCTATAATATATTAAAAGTGTGAAGGTCCTTAGAAATATTGTTTGAACTTTTTGTCTTCTATTAAAAGTCTTTACTTTAGACAAAATCGTCTTTTCACTATTTTTTCTAATATTTAAGAGTTAAAAATTAATTAAATATTTATAATAAAACCTTTCCTCATAAGAAGTCATCCTAATTAATGACAACTAATACCTTTTTTATTCGTTTAAAAATTCTAAATCAACTAAATTTAATTCTAAGAAAATTTGAAATACCTAGAAATAAATATAAAAACATTAGAATAAGAAAAATTTAAGAAGTATTAAAATTTTAAAAGTTTTAAGTACGCAATAAGATGTAATTAATGGTTTTGTAAAGATTTGACTTTAAAACAAAATAAAAGATTTCAAATAAGAAAAAATAGAATTTCTGGTGGTAAAATATATATGTGCTGATACTAAAATATATATTTATGATTACATTATTAAATTAAAGTGTGAATGATCTTTGAAAAGTGATCTGAATTTTTTGTACTTCATTAAGAATTTCTACAATATATAAAATTATTTAATTTTAAATAATCAAACGTTATAAGTGCGAGGCACATTGAGGCATGAAATAAATATGAAACAATTAATAATCTACAAAATTATTTTTTTGTCAAATCTCCTTTATTATATATATAGATTTGTCAAGCTTGTCGCTGATTAGTTATTATTATTGTGTAGACAACACCGGTGTGCCTCCTAGTTGGCTCCTTATACGACCATATATGATGTTTTGCTGATACACCTTCATTACCTTCTCCGTTAATTTATCTCACAACTTTTATGGTTAATATTATGTTTCCCACTATCTTTCGTATCTCTAACCTATTGAAGACACTTGAACATTCTTATTGACTCAAGTAATTTAGTAGCTCATAATATATGATAGCATGCATGCCAAGTTTAGACATGATATGGCGTTATCTAATGTTCCCTCCGTCACATATGTGATACAATTGGAATTTCGAGTGCTACTTATTTTTTTCTTGATCATAGTTTTTGGTCTTTTTAATATTTTAAGTTGTTAATTTTTATAATTTATAGTCTTTCTTACATAATTTCCAAATCAATAAATTTCATTTAAAAACCTTTAAAGCTATTATTTGTTAATTTATGATCAAAGTTTAGAAGAATGAATTTGAAATTTCAATTGTATCACACAAATGGTATAAAGGGAGTACCATATATTGTTACCTTAATGCAATTATACTTTTTTCAAAAACATTTTTCTTATTTTGCCATATTTCAAGTATTCAAGTAAAATTTAGTTACAAAACATTTCAAAAGTCATAAATATTTTTTCATTCGATCCAGCAACTAATGGCTAGTCCGGTTAGCACCACCACCATGTCCAGCTCTATCCAGAATTTCAAATGGATGGACACTATTATGAAAATATGTACTTCAAGCGCGTATTCACACACATATATTCAAATATTTTTAGAAAAATATAATACTACTATATATGATCTAGAGAAGGGGAGCATGGGTTCACGTGAACCTGATGATCCCACCTAGATTTGCTAAATACAGTTGCGAACCAATATTGATAAGCAACAAATAAACTCAAGAGGACCAGAGTTTGTTGCTAAATGAATGATAAATGCAAAGGCAATAATATACGACTAGAGTTTAGAACTTTAGATGTACTAAACCTTCTACTCTAATTCTTAAGAACTGATCTGAGGTGGATTTATGCACCTCAACATTGTTATCCAAAAGGGTCCCTTTAGTGAGGGACAATTTCTCTGAAAATGATCGGCCTGACCACAACCATAGCACATACGAGTTCATGTAACCACTTCCCTGGGTGAAATTTCCTACAGGTGCTACAATGAGGATGCAACCTATTTGGCTTGAGCTACACTACAATGAGACTGAGGGCCCTGTATCCTTGACCCATTATTGGACTGAAATCTCTGGTTGCTTGGGGAATTAGGTGTAGATGCACTAGTTAATGACTGCACATTACCTCAAAATTTCTGCTTGGACAATTTCTTGCCCCATTTTTCACCTTGTTGCTGGCTGATATCCTGATCTACCGACATAACCATCTTAGTCTACCTCTTCTCTATCTCTTCCTTCTTCTTATTCTCTTCCTCTACCTGCTGCATATACACTAACAACCTAGATATATCCATATCATTATTCAACTACCCCCTTATATTCTAGCACCATATCATCAGAAAGATGGAACACGAACTTTCTCATACGAGATCTCATATTGGATACCAACTGTTGACACCTAATTTTTTCCCTCCACTACAAAGTACAATTTTGAGTTTCTGGGATTTAAAATAAAATTACAATATTTATTTTATTCAAATAAAAAAATTCAAAGTAATTATCTAAGTTATTTTGTCATTTTAAACAATGATTATATCTTTTGTATTTGCATATACGAAGTCATGTAATTTTGTTATTTAATAATTATTTTAGAGAAAATGGTCTATTACCCCCCGAACCTTTAGTCGAAATCCCAACTACACACTCAACCTTTAAAGGTGACCTATTACCCCCCTAAACTTATTTTTACCAAATTTATTACCCCCCCCCCCCAGTTGCTGACCTGTCACTGGACGTGACTTCACCCACCCATGGGCACGTCAGTTGACCCCATTTCACTTTAAATTCTTTTTTTTCTGATTGTCACGTCATGTCTTCTTCTTCTCTCTTTCAAAACAACAATTCAAGAACTCATTAATGGAGTTCCTCATCTTCCTCATTAATAGATTTCTCCGAAACTAAGAAATTCTTTTTTCTCCGAAACCAAAACCAAGAAACACTTGAACTAAGGAAACAATAAGATTTCTCCGATTAATGAATTCTTGAATGAAAAAGTTGGGGAACTCCGATTCAAAAAACTTGAAAAAATTGAAGAACTTCAATTTCCTCTCTTTTTGCTCAAGACCGCCATTAATGGCGACCTCAAAGCTTCGAATTTCCACAATACCATATATAATTTCCAACATAACCCACGTATAATTTTCAACCCATTTCTCCGATTTTCTCTATTTTTGCTCAAGATCCGCCATTAATGGTGAGCTCAAAGCTTTGAATTTCCACAATGGGGAAGAATTCTCCATTAATGGCGATCTTGAGAAAAAAGAGATGTAATTGGGTTGAAAAACTTCATTAACCCTCCATTCAAGAAATTCATTAATCTGCCATTTTTTTTCTCAAGAATTTTATTTTTGACCCAAGAAGATGAAATTGGTAGAAGGAGAAAATGGAGCAAAATGAAAAATGGGGAAGAAAAAAGGAAATAATAAAGTTAAATAATTAATTTTTTAAAGTAAAAAGAATAAAAAATGATGTGGCAATGACGTGGCAGCACGTGCATCACACCACATTTCAAATGACTGGTTATCAGTTTTGGGGGGGAGGGGAGGGGGGGAGGGGGTAATAATTTCACTTTAAAATAGTTTAGGAGGATAATAATTCTACTTTAAAATAGTTCAGGGGGTAATAGGTTACCTTTAAAGGTTGAGTGTGTAGTTAGAATTTGAGGTAATGGTTGGGGTGGGGGTGGGGGGCGATTTTGACTATTTTTTCATTATTTTATGAAAAATTAAATTTTAATCAAGGGTTATTCTGAAAATTGATTCAAATGATTAAAATTTTCAATTGAATATAATTTATATTCAAAAGAAAATAATAATTTATTTGAAAAAATATTTGTTTGATTTTATTGAATCAAGAAACTCAAAAAATTAAAATGGTTTATAGTTCATTCCAAACTTTGATTCAATTTAGTAGATTTATTAATGTTTGGCCAAAACTGAAATTAATTAGGCAAAAATTGCAATGCAAATTGACCAATTATGTTTTAATTAGGCTAAAATTTCAATAAAATTGTCTAAATATCAATCCAATACACCCTCTTTTAATTATAATTTACCAGCACAATATCCCTAATTTCTACCCTTTCCCTATTTTAAGATTAGGCCACAAAAGCAACCCAAATACCCACTTCAGCACCCAGCCCTAACACCAAACCCCTCTGACACAGCCCATTTACTCTTTTCCTCATGGAAAAATTACAAAAAGTAGCACACTTAAGACTATAATTATAATAAATAGCAATACTTTTGTAAAATTACAGTTTATAGCAAGAGTAACATTATTTTAATCACTTACTAGGCCAAGTGCATGTTTTACTCTCACTACTTTACATTTTTCTATTTTCACTCCACTATTTCACCCCCCCCCCCCCCAAATATAGTCATATCTTTTACCCTTTATTTTAATCTTATTTTTTTATTTTTTTATTATTTTATTTATTTTATTTTATTTTATTTTCACTTTATTTTCTCTCTTCTATTTCTCTTCTTTTTTTCCTTTTTTCTTTTTTTCTTTTTTTCTTTTTTTCTTTTTTTCCTCCTTTTTCACATTTGAAGATAATTATCTCCATCATCTTCAAGATTTCAAAATAAAACATTATTACTGTCTTTCACTTTCTCATATGTCTACCTTTTTTTCCTTGTTAGTTTTTTTTTATCTTACTTTTTTATCATTTTATTTTTTTATTTTTATTTCTTTTTCTTTTTCATTTCTTTTCTTTCCACTTTATTTTTCTCTTCTATTTCTCTTTTTTTTTTCCTTTTTCGTTTTTTTTTCCTTTCTCATATCTTTTTCTTCTTTTTCTATTTTTGTTTTGTTCTTCTGTTTTCTATTTTATTTTGTTTATTTTTTCTTTTATTTTTACACTTCTATTCCTCTTTCTTCCTTTTTTTCACTTCTCTTTTTTCATTTTTTTCTTTTTATATTTTTTTTTTAATTTTTTACTCTTCTATCTCTAACTTTTATTTTGAAAAAAAAATATGTATATTACATACACATATTCAACAAACATACAAAATACATAGATCTGGATATGTATTTACAATACAAAACATACATATGTATTTACGAAATATATATCATATTCATATTAAATACTAACAAATATAACTATACTACATATCTTCATATGTATTTGCGAATTACAAAGGTGACTCATATAAAATAAGAATATACATATGGATTAGGTATGTATTCTGTAAATACATATGCAGAGATATATTTATTTTTATGGTGTTGAATTTGTCTTTGAAATGTACATACTATGTCATTTTATAGAGTAACATATGTACTTATTTGTTTTCTTTTACTGTTTAAGATATGTATCATGTATTTGTTTTATTACCTATATGTATATGTATATAATTGTCATTTTTGTTATAAAGATTTTGTGTCCTATATGTTTATCTATACATGTGAGTCAGATATGTATTTCTATAAATACATATGCAGATATATATGTATGTTTTTTTTTACCATAAATACAAATGCAGATCTGTATGTCTATTTATTTTGTATATTTTTTGAATATGTATATATAATATGGATATTTTTATTTTAATAAGTAAAGATAAAGATTGAAGAGTAAAAAAAAGAAAAAACAAAAAAAAATAGAAAAAAACAAAGACGAAAAATAAAAATTCAAAAAAAAAAGAAGAAAGAAAAATAGAAGTGTAAAAACAAAAACGAAAATTTTTTTTAAAAAAAAAAAAGAAGAAGAAGAAAATGAAAAAATATGAGAAAAGAAAAAAAATGACAAAATAAATAAATAAATAAATAAATAAATGAAAAAGAAAAAAAAGAGAAGTAGAAGAGAGACAATAAAGTGGAAAGAAAATATGAAAAAGGAAAAGAAATTAAAATAAAATTAAAAAAAAACTAATAAGAAAAAATAGTCAGAGATATAAGAGAATGATATTCTAAAATTTTGAAGATCATGGAAATAATAATCTTTCATAATTGAGTTTGATTTGAAAAATGAATATACCAATTTAAATAAGAGTAATTTATGAGAATTTAATTAGATGTGATAATTATTCCTTATTTAACTCTACTAATTTGAGTAAAAAATAAGGACAGTAAATCTTGTTGTATATGTATTTGTATAACAACAGTTTACTTAAATACAAAATACAATTTATAATTTTTTGTAATTATAAAACTGTTGCTATAAAAGTTACAATTAAGGCTCTTGCTATTTTTTCCCTTTCCTCATATGCGTACAACTCCACAAACAACACATTCAATAACATCAGCCAACGATACCAGCTTCAACGTGTACAGCAACATGATACCAACAGCAATAATTTTAACGTAGCAAACAACAACCAACAACAACTCCAGCGAACTAACTCCAAACTACTACCAAATCGAACCTGATTCCAACGATCCGAACAACAACGTCAACTCGACCCAGAGTGAACACCAAAAATTCAACCAAGCGAACCTCTCTCTCCATCTTATCTCTACACTTTACAGACCTAGAGCCATCTTTTTTAACTTTTTTGTTCACACTCAAAATTCGATCCAAATCAGAAGATGTCTATTTAAAGCCAAAATATAGGTATATGTTTCTCTATTTTTAAAGATGGAATATTAATATCTTCCCCTATAAATAGGGATTGAGGGGAAGAAGGCAGGGAGTAAATTCTTTGAGAAAAAATTGGGGATTTTGGAGGAATATTTTTCTAATCCCACGTAACCAAAGGATTCAAGAAGAAAATCTATCGAAAAATTGATTCGAATGAAAAAATAAGTTCCAACGAGTCAAAATTGACATTGTAAGTCTGTCGTCAAGGCCCATCGCCCCAGTTCCTACTCGAAAACAGGTGATAAACTCATTCATTCGCACCCTCTTTTTTGTTATTTAACCATTATTATGTGAAACCTTGTTGCTGGAGGTGAAAATCTGTTGTTACTGAGGGATCTGTTCATGTTAGGAATCCGTAGAATATTTTGATCGCTTTTCCTTTTGGTGGAAATTTTGGGATTGAGGGTTAAAGTTGTTCCTGCAGAAATGTTTGAGATGAACTTACTTATGTTTTCTGAATGTGAATAAATGTCTGGTGTGCCTAATATATGATTTGATAATCTCTGTCTATAAAAAGTAGCTAATCTGGAAGATAGAATCTGTTGTTTGATAGTTGTTGAACAGTTTGAGTGCACTGGCTTTTGTAGTTTGAATAAGTTGTTAGGCCGGGGATTCCTCAATGAAGCTAGGGAATTATTCTACAACCTCGATGTTGTTCGACATCCCTTTTCCTTCAGCCCCGATGCCGTTTGACATTCCTTTTCCTTCATATTTTTACTTAAAAACCATATTCTTCTCCACATATACGTATAGTAACATTAATAATTTGTGTGGGATTTATATGGATTCTTTATCAACTAGTAAGCATGTGCAGGTCTAGTTTGAAAATATCCAACTTGAATCGACAAATCAGAAAGGGATTTTGATTACTTTTTGTTATCTTCCTTCTACGGGTACAGAATCCATATAGTAGAAACAACAACTTCAAATAAAGTTCAAGTATATAAACAAGAACACAATGAAGTATATCAAATACCCTTAACACAAGATCGAAATGACCTTTCCAAGAGGTGTACTTTATTTTTCAGAAAATAGATGAAACAGAAATGAATAAGATCAAATCATCCGAATTCACAGACTTTTCTTAAGGAATAATTCCCCTCACTGTTCCCGAGGTTATGGAATCTTTCTCCCAGGATAAAATATCCTTCAATCCGACTGTAGCGGTACCTCAAATAGCAGATTCTTCAAACACACAAAATGTTTTGATTGATCACAAAAAATATTTATAAAGAAAAGAAGAGAGTTTTTATTCTAAAAATTTCATGTCAAAACCTATGAAGGAAAGCAAGTTTATATAGCCTAGCAGATGCCTCTTCGAAAAGGTGGCATTGGTTCACTTAAATGGTGTGATGTTTCTGAAAATGCATGTTTGCAGCATTTTTACTGAAACAGTATACCATTTCACCAAACAGTGCACTTGTTCGAAATAGTGCATCACTTCATTGAAGAATTGCATCTGTTCAGTCAAAACAGAAACAGTATATCAGTTTAGTGCATGCGTCAGTTCAGTCGAAAAGAAATAGTACATTAGTTCAGAAACAGCGCATCAGTTCAGTCGAGACAGTGCATCAATTCTGTCAAAATATTGCATCTATTACTATTACTACATGTATATAAATGGAGTATTGATCAGATTTCATCAAATAAAGTTTGTCCAAAAATGTAGATCTCACCAATCGATCATTTTCCAAATCCAAATCCAAATCCGAAGTCGAAGCCGAGCGATGACGACGACGACGGCGCGAGGCATCTCTTATTTCTTGCCTCACTTATTATGTGGAGTAAGTATTCATCATTATAAACACTCCAAAGTTCCCTTCTCCTACCAATGTGGGAGAATTAGTGAACTTTCCAATTTTGAGAGTACACTTTCCAATTTGGTGTTTCCTTTCTCCACCATTTTTTCTCCATTTTCCATTCACACTTTTATGAACCCAACAATCCCCCACATGAATGGGAAATGGCTACTTTTTGTAAAAATTTTATGAACAAGTATGTGATCATCAAGCAAAGACTGATTGCATCTGGATAAGTGGGTTGCCCTTTGAACTTTCTGTAGTGAACGTGCATCGGATGCACTCTGTCAATCGGTAGATTTGATATCTTTGAACCGTCGAGCTTTAATGTACACCTAGACAACACATGTCATACAACCATCCTTTTAACATTTATGGTTCTTACGCTTTTTTTCTTTTCATCCATGAACACGTCCCGGTTTTCATGAGAGCTTAGAGAATAGGCCTTTACTAACATGCCCCTTGAAGCGGAATCCACTTTGCCCTCACATAGGTGATTTCTAAATCTTCAATCCTGTAGATTAAACTATTTGGTCAAATCTGCCAAATTTAGATAATCATTAAAAGACTTTTCACCTGAAGTCTTATCCTTGTTTACTAAACATCGTCTACATCATAAGAATGGGTTGGGTATTTGACAATGTTAAACCTATCAGACACAACTTTGTTTGATCTCCCTGAACCTAGCTCTTGGGATCTCCAGTCTGCTAGGTAGATTTACCGTCATGCTGACTTATCCTAGGCTTTAAACCTATTTCCTTGGATGATCTTTCTACTCCTTCTCTAGATAGGCCTTTTGTAAGTGGATCCGACACATTATCCTTAGACTTTACATAGTCTACAGTGATAATTCTACTAGAAAAAAGTTCCCTAACGGTATTGTGTCTTCGTCGTATGTGACGAGATTTACCGTTGTATATCATGCTCCCTGCCCTACCTATTGCCACTTGGCTATCACAATGTATAAATACTGGTGCCACTGGCTTGTACCAATAAGAAATATCTTCTAAGAAATTCTAGAGCCATTCTGGTTCTTCACGAGCTTTATCCAATGCGATAAATTCAGATTCCATTGTAGAGTGAGCAATACAAGTCTGTTTGGATGATTTCCAAGAGACTGCTCCTCCAATGATAGTAAATACATATCCACTTTTGGATTTTACTTTGTTCGATTCGGTGATCCAATTTGCATCACTATATCCTTCAAGTACCGCAGAATATTTATTATAATGCAAGGCATAATTTTGAGTGTACTTAAGATACCCCAAAACTCTTTTCATTTCCATCCAGTAAGTTTTATTGGGATTACTCGTGTAACGACTCAATTTACCGATAGTGTATGCTATGTCTGGTCGTGTATAGTTCATTATATACATTAAACATCCCAATACTCTTGCGTACTCCAATTCCGAGTCACTTTCACCTTCATTCTTTTGAAGTACAAAGCTCGCATCCAATAGAGTCTTGGCAATACCGAATTCCAAATACTTGAACTTGTCAAGTACCTTTTTGATATAATGAGACTGTGATAATGCCAACCTTTGTGGAGTTCAATGGATTAGTATACCTAAGATTACATCTGCAACTCCAAGGTCTTTTATATCAAACTTGCTCTCGAGCATTCATTTTGTTACATTTATGTCAGAAATGTCTCTACCGATGATCAACATATCATCCACATATAAACAAACAATAACTTGGTGATTTGATGTGTCTTTAGTAAATACACATTTATCACATTCATTTATCTTGAATCCATTTGCCAACATGGTTTGGTCAAACTTTGCATGCCATTGCTTAGGTACTTGTTTAGTCCATAAAGTGACTTAACAAGTTTACACACCTTATTTTATTTTCCTGGAACCACAAAACCCTCAGGTTGTTCCATGTATATTTCTTCCCCAAATCTCCATTTAGGAATGCGGTTTTCACATCCATTTGATGGATTTGAAGATCATATACCGCCTCCAAGGAAATTAACATTCGAATCGAGGTTATCCTTGTTACTGGAGAGTATGTATCAAAGTAATCAAGGCCTTCCTTCTGTTTAAAGCCTTTTACTATAAGTCTGGCCTTGTATTTGTCAATAGTACCATCCGTCTTTATTTTTCTTTTGAAGATCCATTTACAATCTAACGGTTTATTTTCGGGAGGAAGGTCAACCAATTCCCATGTATGGTTGCTTAAGATTGAATCTATCTCACTATTGACTGCCTCTTTCCAAAAGGATGAGTCTGACGACGACATCATTTTTTTAAATGTTTGAGGCTAATTTTCTAAGAGAAATGTTACAAAATCCTATCTAAACGAAGTTGACATTCTTTGACGTATACTACATCTTGGATTTTATTCACTATGTACATTCTCACTTGGTTCATCTCGAGGTCATTTAGATTCTCTACTAGACTGTTCAGGTCTAATTTTATACGGGTAAATGTTTTCAAAGAATTCAGCATTGTCTGATTCAATTACCGTATTTTCATTAATATCCAGATGTTCGGATTTATGAACCAAAAATTGATATGCTTTACTACTTTTAGCATATCCTATGAATACACAGTCCACCGTTTTAGGTCCTATCTTAACCCTTTTAGGCACAGGAACTTGGACCTTTGCTAGACACCCCCACACTTTGAAATATTTCAAGTTAAGTTTCTTCCTTTCCACTTTTCATAAGGAATTGATTATGTCTTACTATGGAAAACTCTATTGAGTATACAGTTGGCCGTAAGGATAGCCCCCCTCCACAAGTTTTGTGGTAAACCAGAACTTATAAGTAAGAAATTTATCATTTCCTTCAAAGTTCGATTTTTTCTTTCCGCAATTCCATTAGATTGAGGTGAATATGGGGCCGTAGTTTGATGGATGATTCCATTCTCTACACATATTTGTGCAAAGAGAGATTCATATTCTCCGCCCCCATCACTTCTTATTATTTTGATCTTTTTGTCTAACTAATTTTCTACTTTAATTTTATATTGCCTAAACGCGTCTATTGCTTCATCCTTACTATTTAGCAAGTAGACATAACAGTATCTAGTGCAATCGTCAATAAAAGTTATGAAATACTTTTTTCCACCATGTGATGGTGTTGACTTCATATCACAAATATCAGTGTATATTAAGTCTAAGGGATTGGAATTCCTTTCAATGGACTTATAAGGATACTTTGCATACTTCGATTCCACACACGTTTGACACTTTGATTTATTGCACTCAAAGTTTGGCAAAACTTCTAAGTTAATCAGTTTTTGTAACGTTTTGTAATTAACATGGCCTAAACGTTCATTCCATAAATCATAAGACTCAAGCAAATAAGAAGAATTCAAACTTTTATTTATTTCAACAGTCATTATATTCATCTTATAAATGCCTTCGGTCAGATAGCCTTTTCCTACATACATTTCTCCTTTGCTAATTACAATTTTTCCAGAAAAGGTTACACATTTGAATTCATTCTTATCTAGAAGTTTTACAAGTTTACAACAAACCCAGTGTATTCCCACTTAGTGGGGTCTGGGGGGGGGGGTAAGATGTACGCAGTCCATACCTCTACCTCTGATGAAGTAGAAAGGCTGTTTCCGAAAGACCCCCGGCTCAAGGATTCTTATCTAGAAGTGAAACAGAAATTAAATTCCTACGTAACTCCAGAACATACAAGACATTGTTAAGTGTCAAGACCTTTCTGGAAGTCATCTTTAAGCAAATTTTTCCTGTTCCTTCTACCTTAGCCATGACAGAGTTAGCCATGTAGATCATTTATTCTACTTGAACTGGAGTGAATGACGAAAACAACTCTTTGTTGGCGGATACATGGCGGGTGGCACCAGAATCCATCCACCATTCGCGAGGATTCCCCGTCAAGTTGCATTCTGAGAACATAGCACATAAATTATCGCATTCTTTGTTGGATTCAATCATATTTACTTGATCCTTCTTCTTTCCTTTCTTTGGGGCACGACAATCTGTGGAATTGTGGCCAATCTTGCCACAATTGAAGCATTTTTCCTTGAACTTTTTCTTGGGTTGATTGCTTCCTTATTCAGCTTTCTTCCTTTTCTTGGAATTATTTTGGTCATCTTCTACAATATGTGCTCCATTAATTGTGGAATTGTCCTTTGACCTTCTTTCGTCAGCTTTATTATCCTCTTCAATACGAAGTCGGACAATAAGATCTTCAACAGTCATCTCCTTGCATTTATGCTTTAAGTAGTTTTTGAAGTCTCTCCACAAAGGTGGTGGCTTCTCAACTATCGCTGCTACTTGGAAAGCATCATTCACAATTAAACCTACAAAACAGTTTATGTGAGTATTAAGAACATTTTTAATTTGTTCAACTAAGGTAATTTTCAAAGATATACCTTCTGCTAGGAGATCATGTATGATGGCTTGCAACTCCTATACTTGAGAGACAACAGACTTGCTATCTATCATTTTGAAGTCCAGGAATCGTGCAACAAGGAATTTCTTAATTCCCACATCCTCCATCTTATATTTTTGTTCAAGTACCCCCCACAATTCCTTTGATGTCTTGGTTCCACTATAAATATTGAAGAGGTCGTCTTGGAGACCACTCAGAATATAATTCTTACAAAGGAAGTTTGAATGTTTCCAAGCTTATACAATAAGGAAGCGGTCTTTGTTCGAGGTTCCCTCGGGTACCTCAGGAGAGTCTTTGCTAGTGAACCATTGCAGACATAAAGTGGTGAGGTAAAAGAACATCTTTTGCTGCCACCGCTTGAAGTCAATGCCCAAAAATTTTTCGGGCTTCTCTGCCGGTGCCATTATTGGCGGAGCATTTATGCGACTTGATGTGGCAATATTAGTTGCCCCTACAGATGTCGTCGCATCCATTATTTGACTTTCATTAGTCATCTTTCCTGTCAACACAAGACAGAAAAATTTAGTATTTTTAGAATACTACTTATAAAGTTAAATAACTTTTTAACTTTTCTTCTTGTTTCTAATTAACGATGAAGTTTTTATAACTTCAAATCATCAGCCGAGTGAACTTTAACTTGTGATGAAGATTTTATGTCTTCTAATCACTCGTTAAATTCAAGCGGAGTAGAAAGCTTAAAGCTTTAATCTCCAAAAATAAGTTATACTGATTCTGTAAAATAAATTATTCCTTAAGATTGTTATCTTCCTTCTACGGGTACGCAGAATCTGTATAGTAGAAACAACAACTTCAAATAAAGTTCAAGTATATAAATAAGAACACAATGAAGTATATCAAATACCCTCAACACAAGATCAAAATGACCTTTCCAAGAGGTGTATTTTATTTTTCAGAAAATAGATGAAACAAAAATGAATAAGACTAAGTCGTCCGAATTCACGGACTTTCCTTAAGGAATAATTCCCCTCACTATACCCGAGGTTATGGAATCTTCCTCCCAGCATAAAATGACCTTCAATCCGACTATAGCGGTACCTCAAATAGGCGGAGTCTTTGAATGCACAGAACGTTTTGATTGATCACACAGAATATTTGTAAAGAAAAGAACAGAGTTTTTATTCTGAAAATTTCATGTCAAAACTTGTGAAGGAAAATAGGTTTATATAGCCTAGCAGATGCCTCTTCGAAAAGGTGGCATTGGTTCACTTAAATGGTGTGATGTTTCTGAAAATGCATGTCTGCAGCATTTTTGTTGAAGCAGTATACCATTTCACCAAACAGTGCACCTGTTTGAAATAGTGCATCACTTCATTGAAGAATTGCATCTGTTCTTCAGTGCATGCATCAATTCAGTCGAAAAGAAACAGTACATCATTTCAGAAACAGCGCATCAGTTCGGTCGAAACAGTGCGTCTGTTACTGTTACTGCATGCATATAAATGGAGTATTGATCAGATTTGGTCAAATAAAGTTTGTCCAAAAAGATAGATCTCATCAATCGATCATTTGCCGAAGCCGAAGCCGAAGTCGAGCGACGGCGGCGGCGCGAGGCATCTCTTATTTCTTGCCTCAATTATCATGTGGAGTAAGTATTTATCATTATAAACACACCAAAGTTCCCTTCTCCCACCAATGTGGAAGAATTAGTGAACTTTCCAATTTTGGGAGTACGCTTTCCAAATTGGTGTCTCCTTTTCTGCACCATTTTTTCTCCATTTTTCATTCACACTTCTATGAACCCAACACTTTTAAAGTTTTTTTGTCATTTTAGATTCTCATTTTTCGAATGTTATCATTATTATATACATATATAGTTTCCGTCCTTTCCAGTAAAAACGGGTTATGTTTGGACGTTTGAGATAGTTCCAGTATCTTCCCTTGATCTAATATGCTAGAAGCCGTGATGCATTTTGTTGTTACAATTTTCAGCTTTATATATTTTACACCCTCTCTTTCTTTTACTTGAACTATCGTTTGGGAAATTGGTGTTAAATGGATGGCTAGTTCATGTTTTGATGCCTTATTTGTCTGATTATTGGCTAAAATATCAAGACCCTTTGATTCACTGGTTCGATAATACTTTACAAGATATCTTATTAATCGGATTATTCCGTGTATGTTTTTTATATACTTTCCCTCTCTTTTAATTTGAAAATCTGTAACATAGAATTATCCATGTCACATGTCTCACACAACAACAATTTATAGTGAGAGGAAAATTGGATAATTAAATCCAACTGTAACAAGAACCAGAAAGGGAAAAGAGGAAAGAAAATGTTATGATCTCTAAAATATGTAATATCTATTTCCACTTAGAGTAAGGTTGAATAGAATAAACCAATTTGTTCATCAAGATATATTACTAACAGAAACAAAAATTTGAATATCAAAGCAACAGTGGGCCCCCATGAGGTAGTTTGTTGACGCTTTCCACCTCCAAATGCTCGTAACTTGCTAAACAAAGAGGCCGGTACCTCCTCCACTGCTCTTCATGCGTCAAGAAAGAGGAACATGTAAAACCTTTTCTTTTACTTAAACTGTTTGTGTAAAATACTAGTGATGTTTTTCTTAGCAAGTAATTTTGCTGCTTGTAGTAAATTATGGCTTAGCCTCCTGGTTTTGAATCGTATGATATGATAGTCTATTGGTAAAATTAAGTCAAAGTGTTCTTTTGATTTATCACTAATATGTTTTACTATAAATATAGCTTAAGTTACATGCTAATCCTTTATTTGATGCTAATCCTTTATCTTTTATTGATGCATGTGATATGACTCCGAGTCCATTGGACTCCTTTCCCTTGCATATCCGTCGAGTCAAACCCCATTCCAAAATTTCAAAATGAACCAAAGGGCAAGAAACAAGGCTGGTATACACCTGTATACAGCTGATATATGTTGGAAGCAGCAGTTGTGCACTATTACTCCGTGCACAATATAAGTATGTTTACACGCTGATATACACTGTATATGCAGTGATATACAGTAAAACGTGAAGAAAATTGGGACTGATCTACATGTGATATACAGCCTGGAAATGGATCCAAAGTCCGTAAAAAATTGCAGCCCAAGGCTGGACAGATCAAATGGGCCGAAAGACCAATCCAAACTTCTATTTATTTATTCATATTCTTTGTAATTCATTTGTGATATATATGATTCTAACTTTAATTAACTAATTAATCTAGATAAATCTCCTAAGACATTACCATTTTATTTTATCACGACTTTTAGTCAATTCATAATTTTTTGACCTAATTTATCTTGTCTAAATGAATTAAAGTGGTTCTTTCGATTTTTTTTTCCAAAAAATCAATCTTAAAAGAAAAAAATTGTTAGGTATTTTATCTTAAAATGACATTTGTTTTGCTCATATGACTAATAGCCTATTTGGATTAAAATAATTTTCGTCAAACAAAGAAAAATTATTTTTCTCGTAAATTCTAACTTTCCATAATTGATAAAATACTTTTAACATGACATTCCCCTAACATTTTTCAAAGGTGTTATCTATAACAAAATTGACCCTTTTCTTTTACGTATATATAATAAAAGAAATGATAATAATAAAAAATAATTATATAATTGCTTCTTTTTATAATAAAAACAAAAACTTATTTTCTTCTTAAACTCAAGTGTACCACTTCGTTTAAATAGGTTTCTCTTTAATTCAAGTAAAATATTTTGTAATTTTTTTTGAGAAATAATTATGAAATAAGTAGTATTTTCTCAATTAGAATATTCTTCGATTTTTTTCTTAAATTCTAATATTTTCGAGATTAATTATGAATTATAAAAAGTATTTCTCAAGTAGAATATTTTGTAACGTATCTAAAAAACTAATCATGAATTAAGTGAAATATTTCATATTTTTTCTTAGAAATTAGTAATGGATTAAGCGAAACATGTTGTAACTTTTTCTAATACAAGTAGAATATTTCTCGTTTGAATAAACAAATGTCAATTTTAAATATATAACTAAATGATTTTATAAAAGCAACCCTTTCACAAAATTAGTCATCCTTTCATGTTAGTCAAACAATGATCTTTTGGTGAACCGTTTTTAAACAGACGCTCCTAAGTGCCTTAAAAACCTTCTTAGGGCGTTAATTGAACTCTTACTTAATTTCTCTAATTTCAAAGATTTATTTCTGTTTTTGATTCTTTGAAATTTTCTTAAGTTTTCTTGCTATTTTTTTTTTTATAAAAATCAAGTGTCGATTTTGTGATTTTTTTTTAAATTTTTTCAAAAGATTTTCTTGAATTTTTGAAATAGTTTTAAAAAGGTCAAAACCATTTTCTTTAAAACAAAATTCGAAAAGGGATAAAACAGAGATGGCGACTCTGCTGGGAATGTGAGTAGGTTCTAACCAAAAGTAATTTTTCTAACTTGTTGTGGCTAATTATTTCGTGTTTATTTGTTTAAATTTCATATAAAATGTCATTCTGTTCATATTTCTTCCATTCGAGAAAATCAACATAGTCACACGTACACGTGAGGTATGTTTTGCGCACCCACAAACTTCTTTCAAATTCTAAATTCTAGGAGAGTTGGAATATGCGCGACATGTTTAGATCTTTTACTGTGTGACCACGTAGCTTTCTCACTCGAGTTGTCCACTCGGGAACCTTATGTCTAGCAAGCCAAATCTTAGAAAGACTTAAGATAGAGCTTCCCCGAATATAGGTCATGCATGCATAAGCCTTAGGTGGTTTGACTTAAGGTGTCATTCCACGCATTTAGGAAATGCCCTTATGTCAAATGGGTTTACGACCCAACGACAACCGCTTATATTATGTACTTGTGATAATGATAAATGGACCCAAGCCTTATTGTGATACCGTGAGTTTGAAAAATGTGTACTTATTTTATTGTATTACTTGTAGGATGAATTTAGTTCCCCAAGTGCCCAAGATTTTAATGGTCGAAGGTGTTCCACACAAGTTGAGAATATGGTGGGAAAATTTTGACCCGACTGAAAAATTAGCGATCACTAGGAAATTGGGGTTTCTCCCTGCACTCTTTAAGATCTCTCCTGAAAAATATGTGGTTAGAGCATTGATTCAATTTTGGGACCCAGATCGAGTTGTCTTTGCATTCAAAGACTTTGAACTCACCCCCATATTAGAGGAGATCTATTACTTCACTAATTTGAATTATCAAATGAGAGGTCAGATCATCCCACACAGTCAGTTAGAGAAGAAATTTCTTCGCTACTTGAGATTAAAGAACAATGATGAACTTCGTTGCTTCAAAAACAATTAGGCTTCTTTGGATTATTTGTACGAGAGATACAGTCGTCAAGATAGTTATAAGCTATTCAAGAAGGAGTTCACTTGTACTTCTGCCTATTGGCGGGTTAGACGTTCGATTGTATTTGCCGTTGCCTTGCTAGGGACTTTGGTATTTCCACAAGAAGATGGAAAGATCAGTACTTGCATATGTTCTGTGGCTTGAGTACTTTTTAAAGGAGTTGATGGTACAAAAATCACCTTGGTTCCTATGATCTTGGCGGAAATATTTCGTGCACTTGGAAAGTGTAAAAGAGGTAAAACATAGTTGTTTGAAGGTTGCAATCTCTTCCTGCAGATGTAGGCAAAAGTGCATTTCTACAAGCGTGACAATATGATTGACATAATGTTTAGCGCTTCACATAAGACTGACACTCATAATGACAGAATGAGGAGGTTTGTTTCCCCGGCCAGCACCGATGATTGGTTTAAATTCTTAGCCTCTTGTACCAGTGACCAAATCTAGTGGAGATACCCACTACTGTCATATTCCACGGCTTACATACGGTGCATAGGAATTTATTATATTGAGATTATCCGGTTAAGAGGTCTACAATATAAGCCTCGGTGTGTGTACTCCGGCAGTTTGGTCAGACACAGATTATCCTTCTCTGAGCAAATATGCGAGTTTTGGAAGTTTTTTTTGGACCAGATTTCAGAGTTCCTAGGGCAAGTCAAATTCTGCATGGATGGAGTAACATTCTCAAAATAGACATGAGACGCGGACCAACAAAGTGTATTAAAGAATACCAGGTATGGGTTCGAGAATATCATAGCGATATAAAACCTAGTTCAGAAGAGGAACAAGGTTTTGAGAATGTTGGGATGACTATTAGAATAAGGCATTTCCGTCTTGGAACCACAGTGGTCACGCCTGAAAAGTGGGTTCAAATGTCTAACATAATACAGTATTTAGAAAATGTAGAAGTGGGTCCCAACAATGTTGAGGCATCATCTTCATGTCCTCCACCAGCATGATCAGAAACAAGGTCTAGGCTAAGTTTTAGGATTGCCTTTTTTTGATGTATTTAGATCTTATTTCTTATTGTTGTACTCGATTAATATTTTAATGAAACTAGGCACTTTTATTTCCAAACTCGAAGTTTGTCTCAAATTAATGGCTTGGATTAATTTATCATAATCTCAATTACTTGACGCTAGGCCAACCCTTGGCTCAAAAGGGTAACCCAATTAGGACACACTATTTACTATTCTATTTATTGTGTGATATAATTATCTTATATGATGTGCTATGTGTGTTGTTAAATCAAAGGTGAATTGATCTACTCCTCAAATCCTTAGAAAACCCTTTAGGCAAAAAATATACGCCTACTATCGAAAGTCCGTCCAAAACAGTCCAAGTCCCCGAGTTTCTTAGAAAGTCCTCAACTATTTTCGTTAACTCTCTTCTTAAACGTATTCCTATTCTTTCAGGAAAATTTGTCATGGATTCAAGGACCACACAACTAAAAAGACGGATAGTGGAGTTAGATAAAGTGGAAGAAATGCAAAAGAAGAGGTCAAGAGATTGATGAGGAGGGACGACCAGATCGACAAAGAAATTGCTAAAGTCAAGCAGTTGATCGCACAGGAAAGTAAGAAGTTTTAGAAAGCTCGAACTTTAAACTTAAGAGAGGACAGCTCGGCCAAGATTAAAAGGGATGTTGTCTGGCCAATTAGGATCAAGTCAGAAAGTGAAAATATCACCCTCAAAGCTCACTTCAAAAGACACTCTTCGTGTCCCCAAATTGGGACATGCTCGATAGTCTTTCAGATTCTAAGAGAATTGATAGTCCTCTACCCTGATCAAACAGAAGGACTTGGTTGCTTTCTCGAAGAAGCCCATAAAAGATGTCATTATCTCCCAAATTAATGTGGCCATAGCACTGATGAGTGTCCTTCTTTGAAGGCCAGGATTTGCAACATGATCTGCAACAGCCAAATGAATAATTTGAGGGGACCGCAAACCATTCTCTATTGCAATCGGGTTGATCCCGAAATACCTATCACTAATGACGTACAGATTTACAAATATGACTTCACAAGATTTGACGATACCTACTATGAAATCTACTCAAAGCTCATCCATGTCCAAATTTTGGAACCCGTGGAGAGGGAGCCTAATATAATGTCTAAGGCTTAAAAGAAATTTAGAGAGGTTTGTCATTATCATGAAGGGGTTGGAGGACACGACTTGGAGACTTGCCACGCTTTTAAAATGGATTTGTATAGCCTAATGGATAAAAGAAGGGTCGATCTAGAATTTTCTCCATACCACCCATAAAAGATTAAGACGTGGAAGAAGCATAATGAATTAGCAATGCCCGCATCTATCTAGGGCCTAGTCATTAGTCTTGTCTTCTCTGTTGTTTTTTTCCTTTAGTGTTTTCCTGATGTAATGAACTCTAACAAAATTTCAATGAAATGAAGTTTTATCCTTACCTATTTGAACTACGTATGGCCTGATTTCTCCTTTGTGATATATGTAGGAAGCCTTTCGGCTCGGCCTCCATCCTTTAAGATCGCTATGTCTCATTTTGTCAAAGAAAGTCATATGAGTCCAAAATCAGAAGACTTGGAAATTTTTTTATCAAGACCCATTTATCCAAAAATCAACGGGTAAAGTCCTGCCCATTAATTTCTTTTGAATCAATACCCACCCGTGGATCAATTTACCTACGATAAAAGCAACTTTATGTGTTTATTTTATGCCGGTCTTGCATTATTTATTACTAATCCAATCAAATATATTTGCCTTTGGAGTTGTTTTACCAGGTAATCAAGTAAGTAGAAATTGATTTGTGTTGACAAAACTGGATGAACATCAATACTTACACTAGATCTAAGGCAAATAAAAATTCATCCCTCGACCATCGCTTAGATGAAGAGGAAAGAATGACTGGTAGTAGTGATGATAATTTTCTCATCGAAATTACCATTAGGGATGGTGTGATAACAACACAAGGTGCACAAGGAGAGATGATCACTGAACTAACTAGGGGAATGGAGAAGCTTCAAGAATAACTATAATGAGCAAAAGACATGGCTAATCTGGCCATTGCCGCTAATACGCCAGTCTTGGATACCCATGCACTTCCACTTCGATTCCCTCCTTTTAGCTCTTCTAACAATGGAAACCAATATATGACATATCCTCCGCTTCTATGCCTAGAGCTCCCACTAATCCCATTAATCCGCTGTGTCCAACCCATATCCCTCCTACTTATAATACCAACTAAGAAAACAATCCAAATATTTATCACCCTTAAAACTTCACTCTAAATTACCAAAATACCTCCACAAATGCCTTTATTTCCTAAAATACCCGCCCCACTTTTAGTCCCAATGCCAACGTTCCCCAAAATCCATTCCCTACATACTAAAACTTTGCTCACACCATCCTTCGATGACCCAAAATATGTCTCCCGCCACCATCCATGCTACTGTAATGCCTACCTTACCATACATTCTCCCCAAAATCCAAAAACTGACCAGTATGAAAAGATGGTGAAAGAGTGTAAGGTGCCTGAAGAGAAGCATGCTAGGGATCTACTGCTGATAAGGAAAGAGATCGCTACGATGAAGAAAACACATGGCTCACCCAATACAGTAGGGTTCAATTATGGTGAACTTTGCATTCACCCTGACATGAACCTACTCGAAGGATTTAAAGTCCCTAAGTTTGAGATATTCAATGGTACTGGAAACCCTACAACCCACTTGAGGGGATACTATGACCAAATGGTAGGCACTGGTAGAAATGAGGAATTGATGATGAGGCTCTTTAGTCAAAGCTTGAGTGGTGAAACGTTAGAATGGTTTGCTTTACAGGCGCTGAAGAAGTGGCCTGAATGAAGTGCTTTAGCCAGGGATTTTGTTGATAGATTTGCCTACAATGTAGAGATAGTTCCTGATCGATATTCTTTGAACCGCATCAAGAAAAAGTCTAATGAATTCTTTATTGAATATGCCTATCATTGGCAGAAAGAGGAAGAAAATGTATGACTTTATATGACAAAAGAAGAAATAGTTGTTGTGTTTACCCGAGCTCAAAGGGGAGAGTTTTATGACAAGATGATATCGGTAGTTCGTGCTACCTTCGTTGACTTAGTTAAAATTAGTAAAACAGTTGAAGAAGGACTCAAGACTATAAAAATCAACAAGACCTCTGCACAACTAAGATCTTCAGGATTTCCCCAAAAAAAGAGAAGATGTGTCTTTCGTATCCTTTAGTCCAAACCTAAAGTCAAAGAAATTTTTCATTTCCAATTCTAGGAAAAGGCCATCACCGTCTATATATCCCTAGACTCTACCAAATCCCCAACCTGTGTTCTATACCCAACCTAGCCCCAAGTTTCACAGCCAAATTTCTCTATCAATTAACCGAATTACCCAACTCCATTGCCAAATTATCAGACCACCTACCAAGCTCCACTCTTAAAATTTCAAGCCTACTAAAAAGCTCCAGTTAACTAAAATTACTATCAGGTCTCTCCTCCCGTCTACCAAAATCTTCCTTGTCCAAATAGCGAAAAGAAAGTCATTAGAAATTTCACTGTGTTAGCTGAAACCAGAACTCAGCTATTTGAAAGGCTAAAGAAAACAAATCTCATCCAAACTATCCCACCGAAACACGCCAATACCAATTCTCATTTTCCATTTCAATAAGCATTGCGCATATCATTCGGGAGGTGTTAGACACACAATCGAGGACTGAATGAATTTGAAGCGCAAGATTCAAGATTTTATTGACCAAAAGGTGATCTTGCTTCAAACAGCACCGTCGAATGTTACCACCAACCACACCCAAACCATGAAGGGGAAACCATCAGTATGATTAAAATAGATGATGAGTGGATCGTGAGTAAGTCTATAACGTAGGTTAGACTGGAAGAAATAGATAAGGTGAAAGATATAGAAATGGCAGTGGCTGCCTTATGTATTGCCTAGAAGCCCATGTTTGTTGCATTCATTGCACCTCATCAAGCCTTCGCCTTATTCCTACAAGGGAAGAATTTGTCATGGAAGCCGCCGCGGCACAAGAAATAACTAGATCAAGGAGTTGCTACACTCCAGAGAAGCTCGCCAATGATGCATACAAGAAGAGTGCTAAAAAAAGGCCAATCACTAAAAAGGAGGCTGAAGAATTTTGAAGAAATATTCAGGTGAAAGAGTACTCTATTGTGAAACATTTAGATAAGATGCCTGCTCAGATTTTTATATAGGCACTACTTATAGGTTCTCAATATCATAGACAAGCTATGCTCAACGTTCTCGAAGAATCCCACGTGCCCGTGGGCACCAGTACTGAAAATTTAATGGCCATGATCAGTAGAGTGGTGGGAGACCATCGCATTAGCTTTGGTGAAGATGAGTTACCGTTTGGAGGAGTGATGCATAACAAGAAATTGCATATCACTGTCAAATGCTAATATAAGATCATTAACAGGGAATTAATTGATGATGGATCAGGTCTGAATATCTGTCCCTTATCTATTTTGACTCATTTGAACTATGATATAGGGAAAAGATGTTAAAATACGGTAAATGTAAGAGTTTTTGATGGGGGTTAGAGAAACACCATTGGGGAAATCAAGTTGCACTTCAAATGAGGCTGGAAGAACTCTTAGTTGAGTTTCATGTGATGGAAATTTCCACAAGTTATAATTTTCTCTTAGGAAGGCCTTGAATTCATGGAGCCGGGGACATTTCTTCAACGTTAAACCAATCGGTGAAATTTATATGAGAAAATGATGAAGTGGTCATCCATTGTGAAAGAAGTCGTTTGAGTCACCCTAATGGTTGTGTTCCTGTGATTGAAGAAGTCTCAAAAGGGAGTGAATTTAATATAGTGGATATCGTGAATCCAGCTGAGAAAGATCCAACTCCTTACGAGCCAATGCCTTTAATTTATAAGATGTTGGCCATTGTTATGTTGAGAAGCGATTTTGAGCCCGGGCGCGACTTAAGAAAGAATTTAGATGGGATCACTGAGCCTGTCACGATCCCATATAAAGTGTTCAAGTATGGGATAGGCTATGTGCTAAGTAAAGAAGGTGAAAGAAAGATAAAGAGAGAAGGCCCAAAATTGGCAAAGAGGTTACCTCCGCTCTACCAGTCACTTCTTGTATCTATAAAGCCTACAAGCGATAGTATCAAGGATGGAATAGGGAACTTGTTTGAAGAGTATGATTCCATTATGGAGGATTTCCCTGAAAAGACCAAGATTAAGTAAGATGAACCAGGGGAGAAGCTATCGAACTAAACTTCCACTCTAATTATGACTCCCTGGTTGAAGTGGTAGATGAAAGGATGAAATTTAACTTTTGCATAATTGGTGGTAGTTAGGATGAGGATCAAGACCCACCTTTTAAGTTTTATTTACCTTATTTTTGATTTTTATGTTTCCCAAAAAGCTCAGACCCGGACTAGTGTAGATCGTAGCCAATGTCTGTAATGTTTTAAATTTCAATGAAATACTCCATTATTGCAAAGATATTTTTACTGATTTCACTACATTATTCGATCGCTATAATATAACTTATGTTGTTTAAGATTTCAATAATAATAATTTCAAACCTGCCAATGTCATACCATATCAAGATCTAAATGAACAAATCAAAGCAAATGATGATGAATGGGAGAACTTTGATGAAGAAACAATGTCCCCGAAATGATTAATAGAGGAGCTAAAAGATTTGAGGATCAAGAAAAGCCCAACGTAGAAGAAACTGAGATAGTTAATTTAGGTGATGATGGAGAAGTCAAAGAAACCAGGATCAGTGTCATCTTGCAGAAGTACGAAAGGAGAACTCATCCGGTTGCTTAAAGAATACATTGATATATTTGCTTGGTCCTATGATGACATGCCCGGATTGAGTACAAATATTGTATCACACAAGTTAGTAATTGATCTGGGGTTCAATCCCGTGAAGCAAAAGTTGCAGAAATTTAAGCCAGATTTGAGTCTGAAAATCAAGGAGGAAGTTACTAAGTAGATCCAAACCAATGTAGTTGAGTTCATGAAATATCTAACATAGCTAGCCAATATTGTTCCAGTACCGAAGAAAGATGGAAAGCTCAAGATTTGTGTCGATTATAGGGACCTGAACAAAGCTAGTCCTAAAGATAACTTTCCATTACCCAATATCCATATTCTCATCGACAACTGTGAGGAGCATGAAATACAGTTATTCGTGGATTACTTTGTCGGATACCATCAAATACTGATGGAGGAGAAAGATGTAGAGAAAAAAACCTTCATCACACCATGGGGTATTTATCACTATAGGGTAATGCCCTTCGATATCAGGAATGATGGTGCTACATATATGAGAGTCATGAAAACCATATTTCATGATGTGATCCATAAAAATATTTAAGTGTATATAAACGATGTGATCATCAAATCTCGCAAGATTTCGAACCACTTGGCTCATTTGGGAAAATTCTTTGATCGATTGCGGAAGTACAATTTGAAGTTGAACCCCATTAAATATGATTTTGGGGTGCCGGCTGGGAAGTTGTTGGGTTTCATAGTTAGTAGAAGGGGCATTGATATCGACCTCTCAAAAATTAAAGTGGTCCAAGAACTGCTTCCTCCAAAGACGAAGAAGGAAGTCATGAGTTTTTTAGGGAGATTGAATTACATCAACAGGTTCATAGCCCAGTCAACATTTATTTGTAATCCAATCCTCAAGATGTTATCGAAAGATGCAACAAGTAAATGGATTGAGGAATGCCAACGAGCTTTTGACAAGATCAAGGATTATCCTTCTAGTCCGCCAGTACTAGTTCCCCTAAGAGAAGGAAGCCCCTATATTATTGTATCTATTGGTCTCTGACAATACATTTGGATGTGTCTTAGGGCAACATAATTAAACTGAAAAGAAAGAACAATTTATTACTTGAGTAAGAAGTTCACTACATATGAGACTCGTTACACACTATTGGAAAGAACATGTTGTGCATTAAATTGGGTGGACTAGAAGTTGAGGCATTACCTGACGTCATATACAATGTATCTCATCTCCAGAATGGATCCTTTGAAGTACATATTCCAAAAGGCAATACCCATGGGGAAATTGGCCAAATGAAAAATGCTATTGAGTGAGTTCGACATTGTATATGTGACTCAAAAGCCAATCAAAGGGCATACCCTTGCAGATCATCTAGCAGAAAATCCAGTTGATAAAGAATATGAGCCACTCCAAACTTATTTCCCAGATGAAGAGGTACTGTTCGTACGGGAAGACATTACCGAGATGTACCCGAGCTAGAGATTGTTCTTCGATGGGCGGTTAATTTCAAGGGTTCAGGAATGGGGCAGTCTTAATATCAGAGATCGGTCAACATTATCCGATTACCATTAAACTATGATTTCTTTGCACCAATAATATGGTTGAATATGAGGATTGTATTCTCAATCTTAGACTGGCTATTGATATGAATATTTGGTAGCTACTAGTCATTAGAGATTCTGATTTATTACTTCACCAGGTTTGAATGGTCCCGTTAAGAACCCTAAAATCACGCCATACGTGGAATTGGTACATGAGTTATGTAGAATATTCAAGAAGGTGGAATTCAAGCATGTTCTCAAATTACAAAATGAGTTTGCCGATGCTTTGGCCACTGTATCCTCCATGATTAAACATCCGAATCAAAGTTACATTGATCCATTGGAAATAAGTTTGAAAAAGCAACCAGCTCATTACGCTCAAGTTGAGGCATAACCAGAAGAAAAGCCATGGTACTTCGATATCAAGAGGTATTTGGAAACCAGGGCATACCCCAAATATTCAATTGTTAATCAGAAGCAAACGATCCGTTGGATGGCTAATAATTTCTTTTTGAATGGGGAAGTCCTTTATATGAGGACCCCAAATTTGGGATTTCTGCGATGTGTAGACTCCATTGAAGCTACAAAATTACTTAAATAAATTCATGTCATAATGTGCGGACCCCATATGAATGGATTCATTCTAGCCAAGAAGATTCGAAGAGCCTTCTATTTCTGGATGACTATGGAAAGTGACTGTAGTAATTTTGTGCAAAAATGCCATAAGTGCCAAATACATGGGGATCTGATCCAAGTGTCTCCACACGAACTTAATGTTATGAGCTCACCCTGGCCGTTTGTAGCTTGGGGCATGGATGTCATCGACCCGATTGAGCCACCAACTTCAAATGGACACAGATTTATTTTAGTTACAATAGATTACTTTACCAAGTGGGTTGAAGTTGTCTCATACAAGGCGGTAACTAAGAAAGTAGTAGCAAATTTTGTGAAGAACAACTTGATTTGCCAATTAGAGATACCTGAGTCAATCATCACGGACAATGGATCAAACTTGAATAGTCATCTAATGAAAGAGATATATGAATAGTTCAAGATCACTCATTGAAACTCAACCGCATATCGCTCTCAAATGAATGGAGCGGTAGAAGCTTCCAACAAGAACATCAAGAAGATCTTAAGAAAGTTGGGTGGTAGTCATCGATCGTGGCACCACATGCTATCTTATTCCTTGTTGGGATATCACATAACAGTCAAAACTTTGAATGGGACAACTCCTTATGTATTAGTCTATGGGACAGAAGCAGTAATACCCGTTGAAGTTGAAATACCATCTTTAAGAATCATCCAAGAAGCAGGATTGAGTAATGAAGAATGGGTCCGTTCCCGCCATGAACAACTTATAATGATTGATGAAAAGAGTATGAGTGTTGTATGCCATGGACAATTATATCAACAACGAGTGATTCGTGTTCACAACAAAAGGGTAAGGGCTCGCACGTTCGAAGTTGGGCAATTGGTGCTCAAACGTATATTACCTCACCAAGAAGAGTATAAAAGGAAGTTTGTTCCAAATTATCAAGGCCCATATGTAGTCTGGAAAGTGTTATTAGGAGGATCCTTGATTTTGTCTGAAATGGATGGCCAAAGGTGGACCAAGCCAATTAATTCTGATGCAGAAGAGATATTATGTCTGATGTGGGGTTTCTTTGTTCTTAT
The DNA here is from genome assembly GCF_002878395.1 of Capsicum annuum. NCBI lineage: Eukaryota > Viridiplantae > Streptophyta > Magnoliopsida > Solanales > Solanaceae > Capsicum > Capsicum annuum. The sequence goes on from NW_025893307.1 coordinate 178,643, forward strand.
TTCCTTGTAATTTATTTTGCATTTTTAATCATTCTTATGCTTTATAGTATCTTTAAAATACCCTTTCCTTTGATGTACGAACTATGTTTGACCTAAATTCTCAAGAATGAGATACGTAGGCGGCCTATGTCGGCTTCGGTCAAATTCTTAGGAGAAAATCCCCTTTACCCTAGCGTATGAACTACGTTTGACCTGAATTCCCAAAAGAGGATATATAGGAGGCCTATGTCAACTTCAGTCAATCCCTTAGAAAATTCTATCTATATTATCTTAAACTACGTGATGACCTGAATTCCTAAGGATGGGATACGTAGGCGTCCTTTGTCGGCTTCAGTCACCCCTCGACCTATATTCTTATTCTCTTTTATGTTGTGGGAACTACGTTTGACTTGGTTTCTATCCAATGGGATACTTCGGTACCACAACGGCTTGGTCATATCACCCCAGGAAATGAAAACCGGGGAAGAATTTTTTGAGAAGGAATCTCAAAAAATTCAATAGAAGAAGATCATCCTCTAGCAAGCCAAATTAAATTTTGAGAGAAATATCAGTAACTGGGGCAGAAATTTTGAGATAGACCTCAAAATTTCTGCCATACCGTATTAAAGAGTTCAAAATAACAACAAAATTTTTTATAGAAAGAGCAGAGTCAACTTTATGGACCTTCAGCCACAAAGGCTCAACACCCCGAGCCAAGAATGTTCATTAAAGCTCATACATAACATGACTTAATTGACAGAGACTCCTCCCAATCTTATAAAAGGATTTTTGAAAATATGATTATTTGAAAAAGTACTTACTTTAAATTAATTTATGCTATGATTTTGCCTTACACCCACTAACTCGGGGAGTCAAGGCAGGAGTCAAAATATGACAAGCATATGAAGAAGATGAGAACCTAATGATGGCGATGACGGGAGCTAAAGACCAAGAAAGTCAACTTAGATCAATTTTACCAAAACCTAATAATTTTTCTGTGGATGTAGGTTATCCTAACACCAACAAAAACCAAAAAAAGCACTGATTATTTACCATATTCCTTTGGTTTAATGGAATACAAGAAAGCCAAATATCCTAAGGCCGATAAGAATGAGCCAGAATAGTCAGGGTCTGAATACAGCTGAGTTTTATAAAACTAATAGGTTTTCTGTGGTTGCAGGTATCATCAATCATGGAAAGAAAAATGATAACTTACTCACATCCCTAACAAATCAAAGATGGATGTTTGAGATGGTACATGAAGAAGGTCCAACATGCTAGCGAATAGTCAAGGTGATGTTTTCTACAATCGCTGCGCGGTTCTTTGCGTTCCTCCTCATCTTCCTACTGCATCTTATCATGCCAAAAGAGCCATGTCAAGAAGGCCATGCCATGAGGGCCATGCCGAGAGGGCCATTCTGAGAGGGTCATGCCATGAGGGCCATGCCTAAAGGGCCATGTCAAGAGGACCATGCCGTAGGGGTCGTGTCCTGAAAACCATATTGCCTTCTCTGACTAGTTTCGAAGAGGCAACAATCCAAGGGCATCTCCATGTTTCATATGATGCCTATGATTTATTCAAAGTCTTTTATATCCGTTAATCACACAAAGATGAAAGAGTCTATTGTTGAAGGATATTTTAAAGTATTTCCATATATATCCAGTAATCATGCAAAGAAAAAAGAGTCTGGCATTGAAGGATATTCTGAAGCATCCACATCTGATCAAATCACGCAAAGGCAAAGAGGTCTGGCCTTGAGAGATATTCATCAGCTTCAAGTTCAGAATCATCAAAGATTTTACAACATACACTATTGGATCTCAAGAAACATATGGACCGAAGGATGTCTATACATCGCTATCCAAAAAAGTACGATGTACTAGATTTTTTGAGAATTGACAATCTAAGGATCATCTAAAAGTCACATTATTTGAAACAGGATAATGTGTAAGATTACCTATAAGTTAATAGAATATGAGTCATCTGTAAGCCGCACCAACATCCTAAATGAATAGTGTTCAAGGTTACCCAAAGATCGACAGTTTGAAGGTTGTCTATAAGTCACAACTAAATCCTTACCGAAAAATATGCAAGACAATAGAAATTGATAGGTCCAAGGGTTATCTTTAAGTCGCTTCATATCCAAGATCGATTATGCACAGGATTACCTAAAACTACCCATTTGAGTGATACCTATAAGTCATATTGTATCCAAGGTCGGATAATATGCAGGAATACCTCAGAGCTAGTGATTGGATGGATATCTATAAGTCATATTTTATCTAAGGTAGGATAATGTTCAGGATTACTCAAAAGCTAGCAACATAAAGGATATATCTATAAGTTGCCTCATATTCAACATCAATTAATGTGTAAGATTATCCAAAGATTGACAATTCAAGGGAAATCTATAAGTCATATCGATATGAAAGATGCGCAAGACTTACCCAAGGTTACATGCAAAGGAATATTGCTAATAACCGAAGGGGTTATCAGTCCACATACGAAAACATTATAGGTGACAAAAATGGTTGTCACATTTGCATATGGCTATGCGGTTGCAGGGACCACTCTATATGTGCCGTCGGTGCCCAAGAGGGCCACCCCACTTTGAAGAGCATTTCCAATCATCAAAACAACTATTTATCCAACAACAAAAGAGTTATTGCATTGATTATTGCAAGAATTGTCACCCTTCTAACAGGTAAATGGGAGGATGACATCTTTTCAGGTAGAAACTCACGCGGAGATATGGTAAAAGACTATAAATCCTGCAGTGAATTATGTTTATCACTAATAGTTTTTTTTGAGATATTGTCGAGAGCATCCAAAAAGAATGAAAATCACAAACAAAGATCACAGGTGCAGACGAATCCAAAAAAGCGCAACACAACATGAAACTTTTCCTTAGCAACGAACTGGAACAGTCTGAAGAGGAACATCAATATCTTTGGACACGAGCTAAAAGATGAATTCCACACCATCAAACCACACCCCCGTTAGAAGGCATTTGGGTACTTTGAGATATTTCAATTTCAGCTCCACGCTCAGGATATTTCTAAACTCATACCGAGGGTAACCCTTCTCTTTCCTTCAAATTCGAATAACAATATACTTAGAGCTTTGGAAATTATATCCAGGTAAGTTGCATATGAATGTGAAGGATCCCACATTCATGGTTAAGAGGTTACAAGCCTCTTTTCCGTTACTCAATCAATTTGTCACTCGTCCCGAGCCAAAGATCGTCTAAAATAAAGAACTATTCTTTTTACCGATTGAGTCAAACTATAAGCAGTCTGATTCCTTGAGTCTCAGGGATATAGAGGCTGACCTCTATATAGAAAACTCGACTGCATTCCAACCTCTCCCTAAATCCCCTTATCACCCAGCTTTTCGGTTTCATCAGAAACTAAAAAATTGAGATAACTTGTGAATTTTTTGAAAATTGTGCTTAAAGTCAAGCATTATGAACTATAAGTGACCTGAACCTAAGATATGTAGAAACCTGATAACGTGGTCTAGCCATAACTCCATGAAACTCATGCAAAAACCAACCTCTTTGAAAGTGAATTTGTAATTGGATAAAAATTAGGAACGTCAAACTCCTTTACCCAGGATTACTTGCATCCATCCTACCCAAAGGGAAGGGGCAGTTGTTGCACCAAATTTTTACCCTCCACAACCAAGTTTAATTTTGAGTTTCTACGGTTTAGAATAAAATTACAACATTTATTTTATTCAAATAAAAAAATTTTCAAAGTAGTTATCTGAGAAATTTTGTCATTTTAAACAATGATTATATATTTTGTATTTGCATATACAAATTCATGTAATTTTGTTATTTAATAATTATTACACTAAAAATTAAATTTTAATCAAGGGTTATTCTGAAAATTGATTCAAATGATTAAACTTTTGATTTGAATATAATTTATTCTCAAAAGAAAATAATAATTTATTTAAAAAAATATTTGTTTGATTTTATTGCATCAAGAAACTCAAAAAATTAAAATGGTTTATAATTCACTCTAAACTTTGATTCAATTTTGTCGATTTATTAAAGTTTGACCATAATTGAAATTATTAGGCCAAAATTGCAATGCAAATTGACTAATTATGTTTTAATTAGGCTAAAGTTTCAATAAAATCGTCTAAATATCAATCCAATGAACCCTCTTTTAATTATAATTTACCATCCCAAAACCCCTAATTTCTACCCTTTTCCCATTTTAATTAGGAAAAAGTCTCAAATATGCCACTGAACTATCAGAAATAGCTCATTTATGCCATCCGTTAAAATTTGGGCTTATTCATGCCATCGCCATTATAAAACTGGTCCATCCATGCCATTACTTTTCAACGGTGATTTTCTAAAAAACTGCTTTGCCACGTGGCCTCTTATTAGAGGTCCACATTATTTTTTTTTATTTTTTTATTTTTTTTTGTTAGTTTTGATCCATTAAAAAGAATTCACCCACACCAAACATATCACTTTAACCCACTTTAATATTACTCATAATTTTGACCCTAGATTTAAACATATATATAATCATTTAGTCTTCGAACGTCAAATTTTACACACTTGAATACTACGTTTAAAATAATATAGGTTAGAATAATTAATAATTTAAAATGGCAAATGAATAAATTGTGATTAAAAATTAATTTTTTTTGACTCTTGAAATTCGAACATCATCACATAATTTAGGACGAAGAGAATACCACATAAATGAAGGATCACAATTTTTTATTCGGAAGAATACCTAAAAATCCCCTCTAAATTTGGATTATAATTTTTATAATTGAATTATTGGTAGTCTTAATTATTTCGTGAATTTGGCAGTAATTTCAATGCAGCAAACAACAACCAACAACAACTCCAGCAGAACAACTCCAAACTACTACCAAATCGAACCCAATTCTAATGACCCAAACCAACAACGTCAACTCAACCCGGCGCGAACACCAAAAATTCAACCAAGTGAACCTCTTTCTCCATCTTATCTCTGCATTTTGCAGACCTAGAGCCATCCTTTTTGACTTTTTTAAAGATGTCAATTCCAAACTCAAAATCGAATCCAAATTAGAAGATGCCAATTCAAATTCAAAATTTAGGGATAAGTTTCTCTATTTTTAAAGATGGAAAATTAATATCTTCCCTTATAAATAGGGATTGATGGGAAGAAGACAGAGAGGGAATTCTTTGGGAAAAAATTGGGATTTTGGAGGAGCATTCTTCTAATCCCACATAACTAAAGGATTCAAGAAGAAACTCTATCAAATATTTTATTCTTACAAAAAAATAAGTTCCGACGAGTCAAAATTGACACTGGAAGTCTGTCGTCAAGGCCCATCGCCCAGTTCCTTCCAGAAAACAGGTGATAAACTCATTCTTTCGCACCTTCTCTTTTGTTATTTAACCATTATTATTATGTGAAACCTTGTTGCTGGAGGTGAAAATCTGTTGTTACTGAGGGATCTGTCCGTGTTAGGAATTCGTAGAATATTTTGATCGCTTTTTCTTTTGGTGGAAATTTTGGGATTGAGGGTAAAAGTGGTGCGTGCGGAAATGTTTGAGACTAACTTACTTATGTTTTTCGAATGTGAATAAATTTCTGGTGTGCCTAATCTATGATTTGATAATCCTTGTCTGTAAAAAGTAGCTAATCTGGATGATAGAATCTGTTGTTTGATGCTTGTAGGACTGTTTGAGTGTACTGGCTTTTGTAGTTGAATAAGTTGTTAGGCCGGGGATTCCTTAATGAAGCCAAGGAATTATTCTACAGCCCCAGTGTCGTTCGACATCCCTTTTCCTTCATATTTTTACTTAAAAATCATATTCTTCTCCACATATACGTATAGTAACATCAAGAATTTGTGTGGGATTTATATGGATTCTTTATCAACCAGTAACCATGTACTGGTTTAGTTTTAAAAAGATCCAACTTGAATCGACAAATCAGAAAGGGATTTTGATTACTTTTAAAGTGTTTTTGTCAATTTAGATTCTCATTTTTCAAATGTTATTATTCTTATATACATATATAGCTTTCGTCCTTGCCAGTAAAAGCGGGTTATGTTTGGACGTTTGAGATAGCTCCAGTATCTTCCATTGATCTAATATGCTAGAAGCCATGATGCATTTTGTTGTTACAGTTTTCAGCTTTATACATTTTACACCCTCTCTTTCTTTTACTTGAACTATCGTTTGGGAAATTGGTGTTAAATGGATGGCTAGTACATGTTTTGATGCCTTATTTGACTGATTATTGGCTAAAATATCAAGACCCTTTGATTCACCGGTTCGATAATTTTTTGCGAGATATCTTATTAATCGGATTATTCCGTGAATATATTCCCTCTCTTTTAATTTGAAAATCTGTAACATAGAATTTTCTAATGGCATGTCACATGTCTCACACAATAATAATTTATAGTGAGAGGAAAATTGGTTAAAAGGGGTAAAATTCATAAATAGCATACTTAAGACCATAATTATGAGATTAATAACAACACTTTCATAATTACTTAAACTAGCAACTTGTATTTTGTATTTGAACAAACTGTTTCTATAAAAATACATATACAAATTATTTTACCGCCCATATTTAACTCAAATAAGTTGAGTTAAATATGGTATTATTAGCCATGAATTAAATGTGGAGATTCCTTTTCCCTTAAAACCTCTTAATTAACATGATTTCCGTTATTTGTTACCAATTAAAATCAAAATTCAAATTTCAGTTTCACATTATCGTTTCCATCCCAAAAAAAGAAAAATCAAATTCAATTGAAACTTTTTCTGTTCAATATTTTTGAAAATTTAAATTAAAATATTACTTTTGTTGAATGTATTTAGTTGTAATATTTTTTTCTTATATGAATTTCATTAGTCATATGAAATCAATCAAAATTTTTCCGTTCTATTTTTTTTTTCAACCAGTATTGTTGTTTAGTTCAATTTTTTTTAGCCATTACTAATGTTTTGTTCAAATATAGTGATCAAAATTGATTTTTCTTTAAATTATTTTTGAATATTTTGAGCCATTAACGATTTTTCGTTAGAGTGATCAAAATTAATTTTTCGTTATGTTGTACAATTTAATAATTTATTTCGTTAAATAGTTTTTGAATATTTTGTAAACGAATTTCAAAAAAAGTAATGCAACAATAAATTGAACTGATTGAATAAAATAGTGATCAAACTTAAATTTTCAAGCTTCTCAGACTCAATTTTTACTTTTTCACTTCTCTTTTTTTTTTTTGTTTTTTTTTACTCTTTTATCTCCAACTTTTATTTTGAAAAGACAAATCTATATATCACATACACATATTTAAAAATATACAAAATACATAGCCATACAGATCTGGATATGTATTTACAGTACAAAACATACATACGTATCAGCATATGTATTTACAAAAATACATATCTCACTCATATGTATATATAAACATATAAGACAAAATATCTCTATAATAGAAATGACAACTATATACATATACATATAGGTAATCAAAAAATACATGATATATATCCTATATGTTTATATATACACGTGAGTCAGATATGTATTTCTATAAATACATATGCAGATATATATGTATGTTTTTTACCGTAAATACATATGCAGATCTGTATGTCTATTTATTTTGTATATTTTTTGAATATGTATATGTGATATAGATATTTGTCTTTTAAAAATAAAAAATAGGGATAGAAGAGTGAAAAATGAAAAAAAGAAGAAGAAAAAAACGAAAAATAAAATCTGAAAAAAAAGAAGAGAAAAGGGGGAAAAAAGAAAGAGAAATAGAAACTAGAAATAAAAGTGTAAAATCAAAAACGAAAAAAAAAGAAGAAGAAGAAAACAAAAAAAAAAATAAAAAAGAAAAAAAAAAAAAAAAAAAAAAAAAAAAAAAAAAGAAAAAAAAAGAGAAGTAGAAGAAACAGAATAAAGTGGAAATAAAAAAATGAAAAAGAAAAAGAAATTAAAATTAAAAAAAAAACATAACAATAAAAAAAAATGATAAAACTAGCAGGAAAAAAAAGTTAGAGATATAAGAGAGTGATATTTTGAAATTTTGAATATCACAAAGATAATAATCTTTATAATTGAGTTTGATTCGGAAAATGAATCTACTAATTCAAATAAAAGTAATTTATCGAAAATGAAGAAATTGAAAGAGGAATCTAAGTGATTTCAAACAATAAAAGGTAAAGTAAAAATCAGTTAAAGGAAAGAGAAAGCAAAGTGACATGAAAAAAGGAACCTGATACATCTAACTTCTCAAAGGCATTAAGTGGGCGACCACACTTAAAATAATATTATGTTTACTACACAATGTAATTTCATTAAAGTGTTACTAGTTTTCATAATTTAAGTCTTACTACTTGTTGTAGTTTTTCCTAATTAAATCCAATTGTAACAAGAACCAGGAAGTGAAAAGAGAAAAGAAATTTTTTTTTTTGGTTTAATTTGTCATTTTATTAATAATAAAACTTAATGGCCCAACCCATTATTCAACAAAATAAAAACAATTTCAGAATCCATTTACCCTACTCGGCCCAACCCAAAATAACATATATGATAAGTAGAAAGAGTATGGTTTCTAAATCCAGAAGTTTCCAAATCCACATCTAATCTCCACCACCTCTTACTCTTCTGCTCCCTTTTTTTATTGCAGTAGCTGATCGATCTTATAGCTTCTCCCTCTCGTTGATCTGCTTCTTTCATCTTACTAAGGTACTAACTGAGCTCCCCTTGATTATTTACTCTTTGATTCACTTTTTCTTGATGCTTTTCTTTCCATTACTGTATTCTGCAAGTGATCAATTGAGAAGACATTTGTGTAAATAAGAAAACTCTGGTCTACGTGGAAATTGTGTAACAGCTAAGTATGCTACTCTCTGTTAATTTCCTATCTTCTTTTCTGTATCTAATTTTCTTGTCTTCATCTTATTTTTCTTGTATGCCATAAATCTGATAAAAAAGTATACAAGACATGGAATGAAGTCGCAAATATTCAGCCATTCTCTTCATTCTAAGGTTTTTCCATCTCCTTATAGTCCATCTACCCTCCGTTGATGCTGATACTTGTTGATAGAAAAAACTTAGTAGTACATGCAATTTCTTTGAATATACATACTTCTGTATAATCATTACATGTAGTCTATTAAGTTTGACCGTCTTCCTGCTTTTTATCATCTTGCTGGTATGATCCTCAAATATGGGCTCTGCCATTTGTCACTATTTAATATGGATCTTCCTTTTTTCTGTAATTGCTGATAGTTTGTGATGGTAAAAGCAACTGTGTCAATTGCTAAATTAGCTAAATAATCAACTAATTGATTTCTCTCCCTATAGATATGCTGATATTGAACTTGTTTGTTGTGCATGAATCTGTGTATCTGCTTCACAATACTTGATATGTTCCATGGACATACCCATTCATTTGTCAATACCTTCTACATGAGAAAAGAGTCCATCTGCATAATAATCTTTTTGTGCTCTGATTGTGAGCAATGCCTAGCTACATATAAGATTGTATTAGCTTCTTCTTGCATACTATCTGCATAATTTTGTGGTTCTCCCTTAGCAAATATCACATCTCCTTTGTCATCCCTAAAACAAAATGCATATGAACTTTCTCCTTCCTCTCATCTCAAAGCTTTATCTGTATTATATTTTACCCAATCTTTCTCTGGTGTATTCTACAGTACTGTTATAGCTTTCACTCTTGCTTGTGAGTTACCCAGTTCTGCAATTATGTTTGGCCAATCTTTTGGAACTTTCACTTTTGGTCTTCTAACCATCAACATCATTCTGAGATTCCTTGTCACATTATATATGATTCTCATTCCTGTAGTTTCCTTAGCTTTATGTTTCTTTCTGTTTTTACTCCTCCACAATTCCCATGGAATTTTACTAGGAATAGCATAATAGTATGGTTTTTCTTTTGCTGTCACTTCAGTATTCCACCATCTTAGGACTGTTCCCTTTAGTGACAAATTCTGAATTTGGATACCTGCAAAAGAAGAGAAATAGGACCAAGTCCTGTTAGCTTTAAAGGAGTTCCTGAATACATAAGCAATTATCTCCACTTCAGGGGCACCACAACACCAACACCTAAATAGACCCTGTATCCCCCATCTCCTAATAGTGTCATCCATAAGAATTCTTCTTTTCCACAGTTTCCACATGAAGAAGCTAATCTTGAAAGGTAAACCTTTCAACCATATCTTGTTGAAAATGTTATTTATCCCTTCCCTATTCCTTATATACTGCCATGCTGAGCTGACTGTGAATTGAACTTTTGGTTCAATACTGCCTAAAGGCCAGTACTCCTCTTCACTAGAAGGAGGGATGACTTTGTTAATAATATGAGTTGCCACCTCATCTATGAATAGAGTTCTAATCAATTGTTCATCCCAACTATCATTTCTACTTAAATCTTTAATCTGCTTATATGTAATGCCCTGAGATCTCATCCTGAGACGTCACACGGTGCTTATGACCCCGAAGGACCACAAGCTAACCCTTTACTGATATCTGTACCTGTACACTACATAATATTTGAAATAAATATGGAAACTAGCCATAAGGTTCAACACATCTATGAATACTCATAATACAGAAAAACTGAATACTAATACATCCGTCTGAAAAGCCTATAAATTGTCTGAACTGCAGAGTTGAAGGGACAGGTCCCCAACTAACTCCCTCAACTAAAAATAAATAAAGTCTGAAGCAATAGTAGTAAAATGAGATTCGTCCTCAAAAGAAGAGGACTCACTGCTACTGCTGCTGACTGGGACTGAACTACTGAGGATACTATGGATTCTGTGCCTCTGAACCTATGGTGCCAAATAAAACACCATAGCGCAAATGCGTCAGTACAGAAATGTACCGAGTATGTAGATGAGGTAGGCTAATGCAAGGGCTTATGCATGCACAATATCTAAACTGAATAATTATGAATATGTCACATTAGAACACATATATGAATGCACAGACCATGAACACAATCATCGCAACTCTAGATGCTGAAACTCAGATACCACTTTACTACAGACTGAACTCACTACTGACACTGAGATACTGAATCACTAACTCATCTGAACTGATAACTGAGAGTCTGGACGTACTCATATCAAGGACTAAATTTTGAGCTTACTGCTTTCGACGGACAGGATTAGAGATCAAATTTTATAAAAGATTATTTCGAAAGCGATTATCAATAATAAAAAGTATTATCATATCCGAATCTGACAACAAGAATGCTCAACAGAATCTAAGATGGAGATCAAGCCCATCTGATGAGAGATCTCTAAATATGATAATAAGAATACTCAACATGGTCTGAGACTGAGATCAGTCCTCTCTGATGGGAGATCTCTAGATATGATAATAAGATCTGTATATGAGACCAAGCCTATCTGATGGGATGGTCTATGAATCAATCGAACTATTTAAATTCCTCACTGAGATAGATGATTGTACCATACAGTCTTGATTTCTGAAGATTGATACTAAAACTGCAACTGTGGGATGTAGTTACTTAACCGACATGCCCCAACCTACCACAGGTGGGGTCTAACCTATAACCCCAGCTGGAAGGGTGTCAATACCGTGCCACGGGTAAAGACCTCTCTGGTCAAGCCTATCTGACGGGATAACCCTCGCAGGAAGTTGGCCTGAGGCAATATATTAGTCAAACCTCTCTGACGGTGACAACCTCTACCGATGGGGACTCCTGTATACTACGCTGGATTCCCAGTTCTAGAGTTCAGGGATTGCTCCTAGCGACTCAGCCTCTCTGACAGGAGAGCCGCCATCCCTTCCCTTGCTCGATGCTAGATTCTACTCCCAACTGAATTCTCAACTGAACTGAATTTGATACTAGCCATGTTTTTTAAAAGATCTAACTGAGTTACGATGAGATTACTTAGTTTCGTATCTGATGGAAAAAGTATCGAATCATGGTATTTGACTGACGATACAGAGCTTGAATAGATAACTCGAATCACTTCTGAGATTAGAATTGAATCACTTGAATACTATTAGGTCTGAGATGAATACAGGGCTGAGGCTAGATTACTAGCGATATAGAGATTACAGAGATAACTGAGATTATTGAGCTTTCTTAAGTTCTGCACTTTTCTGAGGATACAAAGGTCTATAGTTCACTGAGTTCTGAGAATAATATCTCGACTGGAATTATCGAGAAACTGACATGGGATCTAGACAACAACTCTATTGTCGGGTATAAATACCCCTAGGACTCGATAGCATAAAAGTAAAGCATAATCATTCATTCATCATCACGATCGTTCATATCTCATCACAATCATTCATGCATCATCACAATCATTAAGACATTTCCTTGAGCATTTAAGAATCACAAACATCTATTCATCATCACAATCACCAAAGGGTCAACTCAAATATTTATGGATCATCAACATTGGTTCACCATCATATACTAGCCTAGGGAAGACATGCTATTAGATTACACCCCATTCATCAAGGTCTTACATCAAGTACTTCATCCCTATATCAGTCTTGACATGTATTTCGATGTCACATGGCTTGGGGAAACTTCATACTATCATGTCATAACTTACTTGCTAACCACTTGGCATGTATTAAAAACTTAGCATATATCAAGAGCACATAATTGGGGAATTTACTACTATCACATCTCAACTTATTCACTAAGGTCCTCAACAAAGACTAGACATGCACGGGTTCACACTTATTTGGGGATTTCCTACTACCATGGAATAATTCATTTACTTAGGCATTTTATCAAACACTTGGCATGCATAAACTAACTAACAATTTGGGGTTTCATCTTCAACATGCTACAATGCCCCTTATGCTTTACCTAAGCTCTTTATCAAACCTAAGGGGAACATGCTTCGCTTATTCAACCATTTCTACACCCATTTGACATGAACATATCACATAGGAAGCAACATAAGGAAGATTCATCACAAATATCACATGGATTCCACCTACTAGTGTCAAGGCTTATGAATCTTGTAAACAAACAAGAATCAAAACTCAACAACACATGAAACATCAATTTCAACTTATACAAATCATGGAATCTCACAAACATAAAATCTTCATATTTTAAAAAGGGTTCTTAAGCTTCTTGGATGAAAGGGACCCAAGAATCAACATCTACATACCTTAATCTTTGAAATTAAATGAATTCTAATGCTTGAGACTCTATCCGCACTTGTAATAAATAATTATCGAAGCCCACACTATGAGAAACTTAATTCTTGAAGAAATCTAGAAGAATTTATGGATGAATTTTTGAAAGATTAGGGTTCTTGAATTGAAACCCTAGATATTCTCTCTTTAGAAAATTGGAAGAGAAATGGAAAAATTAGGGTTTGAATGAGGGTTCTCATATTTATAGAGGCTTCCAAAAGGAGGTAAATGACCAAAATACCCTTGCAAAAACGTCCTTAAATTGATGAAAAAAATAGCTGACGACATCCATGACAAGCCGTCAAGTTGGTGATAGGCCATCACGAATTGTCATCACAAAAGGGTGAAATTTTGAGTTTCTGGTTAAGGTTGACGACATTGGTGATAGGCCGTCACGAGCATGAAGGCTTGTCATAAAATGTCATCACCAAGGTCAGGAATCTGCCCAGGTCTGACGACATTGGTCATAGGCCATCACGGGCGTGATGGCTTGTCACAATTATCGTCACCAGTTTCCCAGCCAGACATGCTGGAGTAAAATGGGCATAACTCTTTGCTCCGATATCAGTTTTTGATCCTCAAATTGGTAAAGTTGGAAATATAATTCAAAGAGATTTCATTTGATATATAGTAGATCCTCTAATTCGATATATACAAAGAGTTATGATCGATTAAAGTTGACCAAAGTTTTGACGCTTACTAAAACTTGAATGATAGGAAAGCTGTCAACTCGTCCTTGAGTTAGGGGACCTCTATGATCTTAATTCATGCTCAAATAGATTCCCACACGATACAAATTATTTCATACTTGGAAAGATATTTATGAAACATTTAGACTTGGATTTTTCGCTTTACCAAATACGCTCTAAGGCTCAAACTAGAAGAGGATTTTGCGGGGCATTACATTATCTCCCCCTTGGGAACATTCGTCCTCGAATGTCGCTTGATAGAATGAAAATATGGATCAACAAAACCTACTCATGAAATAGAAATATTTTAAGGCATGTTTACGTAACTGGAATAACTGACATACTAAGTTCTCATACTGGGCATGATTCATATCTGGTGTATGTAATACTCGACTGATGATACTCATAGATGAATTCTCATAACACATATGCATATCTGATGCACGGACTCATAACTGGGCTGATCTCAAGAATGCATGACTGATCACACACTGACAAGCTGAACTCATTTCTACTAAATGCACATATCTAATGCATGAATGTCCGGCTAAACTGACTTTCGAAAGTACAACTTGATAATGCAATAACGACTGATGCTAACTTCATAAAGAAAATTTGAACATGCATTGGGATGAATCTAATGGCATGCAACATCATAATACTATAGGGTATCTCTCCCTTGGGACTCTATGCCCTTCTAAACACACTTCGCTGAAATACTGGGGCGGTGCGCGGAGCACCTACAGACTAGGTCATGATTGACCAATCAAGATCTGAAACTCATGCATGACTCATGCTAAAGTATAAGCTCAAAATGGGAGCAAAGGATCTATCAATGTATGTCATAATGATAAAGGGCTCATAACATACCCGAGTCTATTTTAGGGAATCCTTCCTGATCAAGGCTAGCCAGAAATGCACGGAGTCTACCCCTTTTGATTCAGCACTCTACATTCTCGCATTCTATGGCCTGGCTCACTACAACCAAAATACACATCACTACCGGCTCTACACATACCTTGGTGGCGCCTGCCACACTCTCCATAACGCGGATTGGTACGAGCACCACTAGTACTACTCTGGGCTTTGGAGCTTGGCGCTCCCTCAAATCTAACACCCCCAAACACAGGTGCGGGTACACTAGTTGAAGATGGAGCTGGGACTAAAAATCTTCGACTATGCTAAAAACTACTACCACCTTGAGACCCTGACTGCTAGAAACCACGACTATTTGTCTTGGCTCTCTTACTCACTCTCTCTCTCCTTCATCTTATCTGCCTCAACCTATTGTGCGTGCATGCATCGTTAGTCTGGAAAGGTACATATCTCTATAAAGCATAGTAGTCCTACACTCTTTCAACACTAACCCGAATATGCCAGTCACAAACTTACTCATACTCGCTCTAGGGTCAGCTATCAAGTCAGGAGAATACTTAGCTAATTGGTTAAACTTATGAAAATACTCTTTAACGGTCATGGAACCTTGGCTTAGGTTCATGAACTCTTCTACCTTAGCCTCTCTCATCTCTAGCGGGAAAAACTTATCTAGAAAAGCACTCTGAAACTCTAGCCAGGTCACAGGAGCTGCATTTTGCCCTCTACTCTTTTCCCATATCACTACCCAATCATGAGCAACATCCTTCAACCTATAAGATTCTAAATCAACACTCTCCTTCTCAGAAACATGCATAATATGGGTGATCTTCTTTACCTCCTCTAGATAAAGATGCAGGTCCTCACCTACTACTGACCCAAAGAATTCAGGCGGGTTCATTTTCATAAAACTTCTGATTCTGGCTGCGACTGAGTTCCCATCTTGCTGAGGTAGTGTTGTAGCCTGACGATTGCTTGATCACTAGTCACAGCTTAGGCTAACACCTGAAAAACTGCCAGAAACTTTGTATGTGACATACTCTCAGGATCTACTAACTGTGGGAGCTGGTCATCAACCCTACGAACAAAATCTTTACGAGGAGGCATACTCTGTTATTGGATAAAATAAGTGGATTATACTGATAACCAACTTGAGCTCATGCTCACTCGCACGAAATGATCACTGAAAGAAGGAAAACTGCTCCTAAGAACATCCTGTAGCCTCTTGTACATAAATGTAGTGTGCTACACACCCATGCACAAGACTCTACTAGATGCGGTTTTTTAGACTCCCTAGGACACTCTTGAACCTTAGGATCTAATACCAAGTTTGTAACGCCCTGAGATCCCATCCCGAGACGTCACACGGTGCTTATGACCCCGAAGGACCACAAGCTAACCCTTTATTGATATTTGTACCTGTATACTACATAATATCTGAAATAAATGCGGAAACTAGCCATAAGGTTCAACACATCTATGAATACTCATAATACAGAAAAACTGAATACTAATACATCCATCTAAAAAGCCTCTAAACTGTCTGAACTGCAGAGTTAAAGGGACAGGTCCCCAACTAAATCCCTCAACTGAAAATAAACAAAGTCTGAAGCAATAATAGTAAACTGAGATTCATCCTCAAAAAAAGAGGACTCACTGCTACTGCTGCTGACTGGGACTGAACTGCTGAGGATACTATAGATCCTGTGCCTCTGAACCTATGGTGTCAAATAAAACACCATAGCGCAAATGCGTTAGTACAGGAATGTACCGAGTATGTAGATGAGGTAGGCTAATGCAAGGGCTCACACATTCATAATATCTAAACTGAATAATCATGAAGATACCGCATGAGAACACATATATGAATGCACAGACCATGAACACAATCATCGCAACTCTAGATACTGAAACTCGGATACCACTTTACTATAGACTAAACTTACTACTGACACAGAGATACTGAATCACTGACTCATCTAATACTGATAACTGAGAGTCTGGACATACTCACATAAAGGATTGAATTTTGAGCTTACTACTTTTGACTGACAAGATTAGAGATCAACTTTTTTAATAGATTATTCTAGAAGCGATTATCAATGATAAGAAGTATGATCATGTCCGAATCTAACAACAAGAATATTCAATAGAATTTGAGATGGAGATCAAGCCTATCTGACGAGAGATCTCTAGATATGATAATAAGAATACTCAACATGTTTTGAGACTGAGATCAAGCCTCTCTGATGGGAGATCTCTAGATATGATAACAAGAATCTGTGTATGAGACCGAGCCTATCTAACGAGATGGTTTAAGAATCAATAGAACTATCTAAATTCCTCACTGAGATAGACTATTGTACCACACAGTCCTGATTTCTGAAGATTGATACTGAAACTGTAACTATGGGAAGTAGTTACTTCACTGACATGCCCCAACCTACCATAGGTGAGGTCCAAACTGTAACCCCAGCTGGAAGGGTGTCAATACCGTGCCACGGGTAAAGACCTCTCTGGTCAAGCCTCTCTGACGGGATGACCCTCGTAGGAAGTCGGCCTGAGGCAATATAATGGTCAAACCTCTCTGACAGTGACAACCTCTACTGACGGTGACTCCTACATCGTACACTAGCTATGCAGTTCAGGAGTTCAAGGATTACTCCTAGCGACTCGGCCTCTCTGATGGGAGAGCCGCCATCTCTTTCCTCGCTCGGTGCTAGCTTCTACTCTCAACTAAAAGACTCTGAACTGAATTCTCAACTAAGCACAACTGAACTGAATCTGATACTAATCATGTTTATTAAAAGATCTGACTGAGTTACACTGAGATTACTTAGTTCCTTATCTAACGAAAAAGGTATGAATTATGGTATCTGACTAACGATACAGAGCTTGGATAGATTACTCAAATCACTTTTGAGATTTGAATTGAATCACTTGAATACTATTAGGTATGAGCTGATTACAGAGTTGAGGCTAGATTACTAGTGATACAAAGATTACAGAGATAACTGAGATTATTGAGCTTTCTTAAGTTCTGCACTTGTATGAGGATACAAAGTTCTAAATTTCACTGAGTTTTGAGAATCATGGATCGATTGGAAATATCGAGAAACTGACATAGGATCTAGACAACAACTCTATTATCAAGTATAAATACCCCTAGGACTTGATAACATAAAAGTAAAGCATAATAATTCATTCATCATCACGATCGTTCATATATCATCACAATCATTCATGCATCATCACAACCATTAAGACATCGCCTCAAGCATTTAAGAATCACAAATATCTATTCATCATCACAACCACCAAAGGGTCACTTCATACATTTATGGATCATCAACATCGTTCACCATCATATACTAGCCTAGGGAGGACATGATATTAGATTACACCCCATTCATCAAGGTCTTACATCAAGTACTTCATACCTATATCAGTATTGACATGTATTTGGATGTCACATGGCTTGGGGAAACTTCATACTATCATGTCATAACTTACTTGCTAACCACTTGACATGTATTAAAAACTTAGCATATATCAAGAGTAGATAATCGGAGAATTTACTACTATCACATCTCCACTTATTCACTAAGGTCCTTCAACAAAACCTAGACATGCACGGGTTCACACTTATTTGGGGATTTCCTACTACTATGGAATAATTCATTTACTTGGGTATTTTATCAAACACTAGGCATTCATAAACTAACTCACAATTTGTGGTTTCATCTTCAACATGCTACAATTGCCCTTATGCTTCACCTAAGCTCTTTGTCAAACCTAGGGGAAACATGCTTTGCTTATTCAACCATTTCTACACCCATTTGACATGAACACATCACATAGAAAGCAACATAAGGAGGATTCATAAAAAATATCACATGGATTCCACCTACTAGGGTCAAGGCTAATGAATCTTGTAAACAAATATGAATCAAAACTCAACAACACATGTAACATCAGTTTCAACTTATACAAATCATGGAATCTCACAAACATAAAATCTTCATACTTTAAAAAGGGTTCTTGAGCTTCTTGGATGAAAGGGACCTAAGAATCAATATCTACATACCTTAATATTTGAAATTGGATGAATTCTAATGCTTGAGACTCTATCCATACTTGTAATAAATAATTCTCAAAGCCCACACTATGAGGAACTTAATTCTTGAAGAAATCTTGAAGAATTTATGGATGACTTTTTGGAAGATTAGGGTTCTTGAATTAAAACCCTAGATATTCTCTCTATAAAGAATTGGAAGAGAAATGGAGAAATTCGTGTTTGAATGAGGGTTCTCATATTTTTAGAGGCTTCCAAAAGGTGAAAAATGACCAAAATACCCTTGAAAAAATGTCCTTAAATTGATGAAAAAAATAGCTGACGATATCCGTGACAATTCGTCAAGTTGGTGATAGGCCGTCATAAATTATCGTCACAAAAGGGTGAAGTTTTGAGTTTCTGGTTAAGGTTGACGACATTAGTGATAGGCCTTCACGAGTATGGCGGCTTGTCATAAAATGTCGTCACCAGGGTCAGAAATCTGCCCAGGTCTGATGACATTGGTGATAGGCCATCACGGGTGTGACGGCTTGTCACAATTATCGTCACCAGTTTCCCAGCCAAACATGCTGGAGTAAAATGGGCATAACTCTTTGCTTCGATATCGGTTTTTAACGAAATTGGTATCTTTGGAAAGAAAATTCAAAGATATTTCATTTGATATATTGTAATTCCTCTAATTCGATATATACAAAGAGTTATAGTCGATTGAAGTTGACCAAAGTTTTGACGCTCACTAAAACTTAAACGATAGGAAAGTTGTCAACTCGTCCTTGAGTTAGAGGAATTCTATGATCTTAATTCATGCTCAAATAGATTCCCATATGATTCAAAGTATTTCATACTTGGGAAGATATTTATGAAACATTTAGACTCAGATTTTTTGCTTTACCAAATACGCTCTAAGGCTCAGATTGGAAGAGGATTTTGTAGGGCATTACATTATATTGACTTAGATCTCCATCAACTCCTTCCATTATAGAATACAGTTCCCCTATTCCAGTCTAGTTATCCAACCATATGTCACTGTTCCCTTTCTGCACTTGCCATACTATCAAATGCTCCACCATATCTCTTACTATTAGTATCTTTTTCCATACTTGTGATCTACCTACACCTGTTTTCCACATTACTTCTTTTGGTTGCTCCTTTTGGCAATATTTATTGAACATATAATCCCTCCATATTATTTTTGAAGTCCTAAACATCCACCAAAGTTTACAAAATAGAGCCATAGATATATCAGCAATCCTTCTAAAACCCAAATCCCTTTCCTCTTATGGAAACACATTATTTGCCATCTTACCCAATGCCTTCCTTTCTCTCTAATTTTAATTCTCCAAAAGAATTGGGCTAGCATTCTTTGAATAGTATACATTACATTCAAAGATGGATTGAATACTGATAAACTATGTATTGGAATTCTCTGCAATACATGCTTAATCAATACAACTCTACCTCCATAAGAAAGCAATTTGCCCTTCTATGTCTGTACTGTGCTAACAATTATGTTCAAAAGCTGCTGATAATAATCTTTCTTCTTCCTTATGTAAAAAATAAGACACCCTAGATAGAGAAAGGGAATTTTCTTCTCAAAATACCAATTGCCACTTCTGCTAATACTTTTACTCTATTGGATACCCCTTTATGCAAATAAATTGCACTCTTCTCTCTATTTATTTTTTGTCCTAATATTTGCTCATATTTATCCAAAACTGAAGTAACCAACTGTAAATTTTTAACTTCAGCTTTGCACAATATGATCATATTATCTGCAAAGGCAAGGTGGTTCAATTTAGGACTTTCTCTTGGCATTCCAAACAATCTGAAATCCTTCTTCTACATCAATTTCTTAAGTGATCTTGATAGTAACTCTGTTGCTATTATGAACAAAGTTGGTGGCAGTGGGTCACCCTGCTTTAACCCTCTTGTAGATCTAAAAAATCCTCTAGGTTGGCCATTTAGAAATATTGAATACCAATTGTTTTCCAATAGTCTAAAGACCATGTTTATCAGCACCTCTAAAAAATCAAAAGATCTCAATACCTTTGTTAAAAAGAGCCATTCCACTCTATCATAAGCTTTCATCATGTCAAGCTTTAATACAATGTTAGGTGGTTTACCTCTTTTTCTAATTTCTAAAACAATTTCCTATGCTACCAGAACATTTTCAGCAATACTCCTTTCTTGAACAAAACCTGCCTGCTCTGGAGATATTAATTGTGGTAAAATTCCTTTAAATTTTTCATGAACTATACTTGAAAATATCTTGTTAACAAAATTACTAAGTGAAATAGGTCTTATGTCAGAAAAATTATTCACTACTAACTTCTTTGGTAACAAAATCAAATTTGTATGAGTAATGAATCTAGGTAGCTGAAATCCACAAAAGAAAGCTTTTACCATTTTGTGTATGTCCTATTTGATAATCTCCCAAGCATTTTGGTAAAAAGCTCCTGTCATCCCATCTGGTCCTCCTACACTATCCCTATTCAGTCCCATGACTGTTTTTTGACTTTTTCTTCATCAGGAATCCTCAATATTTCTGTATTTTGTTCTTCAGTTACCACCCTAGGTATTTCCTCTAGTATGCTGAAATCTTCCACATCTTTTTCTTGGTGAATTATTGCTGAAAAAAATTAACTGCAGCCTCTGCAATATCTGGAACATCCTCCAGCCATTCACCATTTTCATTTTGGATCTTATTAATCCTGAGCCTGCTTCTTTTTCCTTTCACAATAGTGTGAAAGAATTTAGTATTCCTCTCTTAATCCTTGAACCATTCATACCCAGCCTTTTGTTTCCATAAATCTTCCTCCCTTTTTAACTGAACATTCAGTTCAGCATAAGCTTTAAACAACTCAGCTCTGTTCCTTCCAGTGGGATCTGTCTCAATATTTTTTTCTCTTATTCTGAGAATATCCTCCAATGTAGCAATTTCCTGGAATATATTACCAAAAAACTCTTTGCTCTATTTAGCTAAAGATGTCTTTGTGTTTTTCAACTTCTGATTAAAAACTATAAAAGGATTTTCTTTTATGTGAGAATTCCAGTTATGTTAAATCACCTCTAAACAAGCTTCCTCCTTTAGCAAAAAATTAAGAAATCTAAAAGATCTCACAATGTGTTTTGAAATTGTTATGCATTGTAATAACATAGAAGAATGATCTGATCCACTCCTAGCTAGATGGTCCACTTCCATCAGCTGAAAATTATTTTGCATTTTATCATTGCAAAAAATCCTGTCTAACCTCTTGAAAATACAATCCTCATCAGTTCTCCAATTCCATCAAGTGAATTTACTCCTTTTAAAAAGGACTTCTTCCATATTACATAAGCTGATCCACTGTTTAAATCATATGTTTCACTAAATTTAACAGGTAAACCCCTCATCTTCTCCTCCCTACTTCTTATTACATTAAAATCCCCTGCTACAAGCCATGGCATTTGCAATGATTCTGATACATCATTTAATGAGTCCTACAGTTGCAACCTCTCATTTGCATTACATTTAGTATACACTAATGTAGCCAACAATGAGATACCTGCATTTTGATTGGACACTATCATAGTTAATTTCTGCTCTTCATCTTTGATAACAGTAAATTCCACATTCTCTTCCATGAATACCCAGATCTTGCCAGAGATATTTAGTACCGCATGATTCATACCCAGTCTCCTTCTATACTCTTCAATGTATTGACCATCTTGAAATGGTTCCATCAATCCAATAAAGTAAAACTGGTATTTTTTTTTGCATTGTTATCAGTCTAGTAAAGGTCTGTTGGGTGTTAACTGACCTTATGTTCCAAATCAAAGCATTCATTTGGATTTTAATTTAGCTGTGTGACTCCTTGTATGAATTGTTTGTGATTTTGCCTCTGCTCCACTACCATTCTTTTTCTTCTTTATTGTTCCTCCCCGCTTCTCCTTCAGTGCCTCTATTTATTTAGGTAATAAATCTACTACTTTAGCCTCCTATTTTATATTTTCTTCAAGATCATTCTCATCACTGTCTTCTTTTGTCTGATTACTGCTTTCCAACAAGTTATGTACTTGTATTGCTAAGGCTGTGATCCCTTCTAATATCATCAACTCCTGGCATTCTTCCTTGTATACCTAAACTTGCCTATTTTCGGCACACTCTTTCTGTAAACCCTAATCTCCAGTATCTTGGAATATCTTCTCCTTGGTACTATCTTTCCTCAAGTCTATTAATTCACTTACCTGGTTCTGTTTCTCCATTCTGTTGTGACCTTCTGCACTATCTGCATTGTTATTCTGTGCATCTCTATCCACTGCCTCCTGAATTATTTGATATTCATCTTTTAAATTGTCCTTTTGATTAGATGCTTTGCTTTTATCAAAACTTCCAGTAACCCAATCTTTTGTGCTTATCTTATCTCCCTCTTCCTGTTTATTTGTCTCTTTATTATTTCCTTTTTCCTTGTTGTTCTCTTCCTTGGTATCTGCATCTTTAAGAGCTGCAAAAGTATTTGACATCTGCAATTCCTTTCTTCTTCTTCGTTCAACTTACCCATAATATGACCAAATCTGTCCTTCTTATATCTATTTTTCCTGGTAAGCCACTGATGCTTAGTAACGCTTCCTATCCTTGCATTATTCTGATTCTGAGATGGATTCCTCTGCTAATTATTCTCTTTGTCATTCATCTTTATTTCAACCTCCTTGCTTTCTTTCTTCTGTCTGTCATATAACTCTGGATGTTTATTTCAATAATTTTCTTATCATGTCCTTGTAAACAACACTCTCTACAATACTTTGGCAAGTAATCATGTTGAATTTGGACCCATTTGGACTTAATTTCCCTTGATTCATCATTCTCATCATTAATTCTAATCCTTTGAGGCAATTTGGCTACTAAGTCCACCTCCACTTTCATTCTAGCACAGCTAGGTCTAGTGTGATTTTTAGTAGCCATATCAACTGTGAGTGGTTTGCCGACTGCTGATGCTATTGAAAAAATTGAATCTTTTGTAAAAAAATTCAGAGGTAAATCTGGCGTTGATATCCAGGCTACTGCCACTGTGGTTTCAATATCCAGTTCAAACCATGGATCCCACTTCAATGTCCTCATCTGCCAATATTTTTCCATTGAGCCAATATTAAAAGCTGCAGTTGATAATAATTGAACATAGTCCTCAAATAGCTCCAGCCTTAATAATACATGCCTCTCATCCAATACTCCGATACTACATTTACCTTTTATACCGCATTGAGCTGGAATGATTTTACGTAAAACCCCAATTTGTGGCTTACCATATGAGAATTTACCGAATATAGCATATTGTAAGTTCTCTTGTATGATAAGATTTCTCACTTCTGATGATTTCCACGTTATAGTAGGCTCCCCGTGCAACATAACAATTGGTTTAGGGGGAACCCTAATATTGGTTATATCCACCACTGTAGGCTTCAATAAATCAGCATATTTCTTATTACCATCAGGTTTTTGAATGTTCAGGTTATTGTCCCCAATATTTCGAATGTTATTTTTATCCGGTGGGATATTCCCACCGGCTATGGTGGCCATATTGGCGGGGACAGCTAATTTTGGTAAGTCACCAATAGGGTTTGTTTAGGAGAGAGAGATCGCGTTGCTTTATAATATCTAAAATATGTAATATCTATTTCCACTTAGAATAAGGTTGAATAGAATAGCCAATTTGTTCATCAAGATATATTACTAACAGAAACAAAAATTTGAATGTCAAAGCAACAGTTGGCCCCCATAAGGTAGTTTGTTGACGCTTTCCACCACCAAATGCTCGTAACTTGCTAAACAAAGAGGCCGGTAGCTCCTCCACTGCTCTTCATGCGTCAAGAAAGAGGAACATGTAAAACGTTTTCTTTTACTTAAAACTGTTTGTGTAAAATACTAGTGATGATTTTCTTAGCAAGTAATTTTGCTGCTTGTAGTAAATTATGGCTTAGCCTCCTGGTTTTGAATCGTATGATATGATAGTCCATTGGTAAAATTAAGATAAAGTGTTCTTTTGATTTATCATGTATATGTTTTACTATAAGTATAGCTTAAGTTACATGCTAATCCTTTATTTGATGCTAATCCTTTATCCTTTATTGATGCATGTGATATGACTCCGAGTCCATTGTACTCCTTTTCCTTGCATATCCGTCGAGCTAAACCCCATGCCAAAATTTCAAAATGAACCAAAGGACAAGAAAGTGTGGTATCTCGTACCTTGAGCCGGGGGTCTATCGGAAACAGCCTTTCTACTTCATCAGACGTAGAGGTATGGATTGCGTACATCTTACCCCCCCCAGACCCCACTAGGTGGGAATACACTGGGTTTGTTGTTGTTGTTGTTGTTGTTGTAACCAAAGGACAAGAAACAAGGCTGGTATACATCTGTATACAGCTGATATACATTGGAAGCAGAAGCTGCGCACTATTACTCCGTGCACAATAAAATATGGAGGGGAAATAAGCATGTTTTCACACTGCTATACACTGTATATGCAGTGATATACCGTAAAACGTGAAGAAAATTGGGACTGATATACATGTGATATACATCCTGGAAATGGATCCAAAGTCCATGAAAAGTTGCAGCCCAAGGCTGGACAGATCAAATGGGCCAAAAGCCCAATCCAAACTTCTATTTATTTATGGATAAAATTTAGAAATAGCATACTTATCCCCTAAATTATGAGTTTCATAGCAACAATTTCATAATTACATAATATAGCAAGTTGTATTTTGTATTTTTGCAAACTGTTGCTACAAAAATACAAATACATATGATTTTTACTTTCCTTATGATCGATATGTATTTTGTATTTTTATAAACTGTTGCTACAAAAATACAAATACATACAAATACATATGTTACAAAATGTAATTTGATAAAAGTATTGCTATTTTTTATAATTTAATACTTAATTATGCTAATTTATGTAATTTTTTTCTTTTTCATTTGTGATATATATCATTCTAACTTTAATTAACTAATTAATCTTAGATAAATCCCCTAAGACATTACCATTTTATTTTATCACGACTTTTAATCAATTCATAATTTTCTCACCTAATTTATCTTGTCTAAATGAATTTAAGTGGTTCTTTCGATTTTTTTTTTCAAAAATCAATCTTAAAAGAAAAAAATTGTTAGGAATTCTATCTTAAAATGATATTTGTTTTGCTCATATGACTAATAGCCTATTTGGGTTAAAATTATTTTCGTCAAACCAAGAAATTTTTTTTTCTCGTAAATTCTAACTTTCCATAATTGATAAAATACTTTTAACATGACATTCCCCTAACATTTTTCAAAAGTGTTATCTACAACAAAGTTGACCTTTTTCTTTTACGTATATATAATAAAAGAAACGATAATAATAAAAAATAATTATATAATTTCTTCTTTTTATCATAAAACACAAACTTATTTCCTTCTTAAACTCAAGTGTACCACTTAGTTTAAATAGGTTTCTCTTTAATTCAAGTAGAATATTCCGTAATTTTTTTGTTAGAAATAATTATGAAATAAGTAGTATTTTCTCAATTAGAATATTCTTCAATTTTTTCTTAAATTTTAATCTTTTTGCGATTAATTATGAATTAAAAAAAGTATTTCTCGAGTAGAATATTTTGTAACGTCTCTAAAAAATTAATCGTGAATTAAGCAAAATATTTCATAATTTTTCTTAGAAATTAGTAATGGATTAAGAGAAACATGTTGTAACTTTTTCTAATAAAAGTTAAATATTTCTCGTCTGAATAAACAAATGTCAATTTTAAATATATAAATAAATAATTTTATAATAGCAACCCTTTGGCAAAATTATTCATCCTTTCAAGTTAGTCAAAAAATGATCTTTTGGTGAATCGTTTTTAAATGGACGCTCCTAAGTGCCTTAAAAACCTTCTTAGGGGGTTAATTGAACCCTTAGTTTCTCTAATTTCAAAGATTTATTTCTATTTTTGATTCTCTGAAATTTCTTTAAGTTTTCTTGATATTTTCTATAAAAATCAAGTGATTATTTAGAAAGATTTTCTTAAATTTTTGAAATAGTTTTAAAAAGGTCAAAACCATTTTCTTTAAAACAAAATTCAAAAATAGATAAAACACCAACTCTAGGGCATAACGAGTTAGTTGGGTGAACTTTTGTGCATACTCTTTAGCGCGTATCTTACTCTGCTTTAGATTCAGAAAACTTCTCATTCTTAGCTTCCCTTAACTCCCAAATAAAGAAGTGGTTTAGGAAAGCGTCAGAAAACTCTTCCTATACTGCTGGTTCTACATTTTTACCTCTCAACTCTTCCACTTATCATACCACTGATAAGACACCTCTTTCAACTGATAGGCTATAAATTCTACCCTCTCTATATCACTAGCTTTCATAACTCTAAATTTTTTTCCATCTTATCCAAAAATTCTTAATGATATTACTCCACATTAAAACCTGTAAAATTTGAGGGATTCAGCTTCATGAATTTGCTATTGTGATTGACATTTGATGAACCAGTGACAGAACCAACATTTTTGAACTGGTGGGACCGCGATGCCACAAGTTGAGCAAGCACGTGAATGGACAGATAGAACTCAGCATTTGATATCTCTGTATATGAAGACAAAGTACAGTTAATGCCAGTCCTAGGTGCCCGAGAAGGAATGGTTAGGGCTGGTGGAACATTAGGAGGAGAAGTGAAATCAGGAATACGAGCTCTATATCGAGTCTGCATCCCATGGGTAGGGCAAACCTACTTAGTATTTTCCCCATAGGGGCAAATGATTAAACTGTGTTTCTTTGAACATTAGATCTTCGTAGAGGTATGATCTAAAATGCAAAAAGTCAAAAGTTAGGAGAATTCTATTGCAACTAGACTATCGAGAAAGAACTAGAACATGAAGAATATGTAACATTACTAAATGCCTCGTAGCCTCCCCCTTATAAGTAAGGCATGCTACACACCCATAAAAAGGACTCTACTCAACACGACTTTGTAGACACCCTGAGACCCTAAATATTGTGTTGATACCAAACTTTTCACAACCCAAGATGAGGCCCTGGTCACAACGGCCATCCTAAACAACAAAGACCCAAGAAAGCCCCTTAGCATTCTATAAAAAACATACAACAACAACAGCAACAACAATATACCCAGTGTATTCCCACCTAGTGGGGTCTGGGGAGGGTAGAGTGTACGTAGACCATACCATTACCTCAAGAGAAGTAGAGAGGCTATTTTTGATAGACCCTCCGGCTTAGGACCAATAACAGTATAACAAATATAAAAAGTAAGAGCATATAAACAATTATGGTACACAAAACAAACTAACAGCATAACAAACAAACAAATAAGTGTATAATAAACTAGTACAGGATGTAGAAAAGCCAAAAACATAATTCATATAAATAGAAAAAAATATAAGGAAACTCAAGGAAGTTTAAAAAACAAGCTTTAACTCGACAACATAACAAAACATCTGTCTAATACAGTCTACAAAGCCTCTACTAATGAATAATTGTCTAGGCCGGGACTAGGCCCTAGGTCGGATCATAAAACTGAAAGAAAATTGAATATCTAAATTGAATGTCTTTTAAAGGATGGACGGCTCACCAAATCTAATATTTCAGGAGATTCTAATACTGGACCACGCGAATGAGCCTCAGAACCTACATTATGAGATAATGTAGCCACCCTAGATCCGTCAATACTTAGAATGTATTAACATCTATAGTAAAATTATTGTACAAAACATAATATGGGGTTTAAAAATATTGTGACAACATATAGACATAGGTTTCAGTCCAAAAGTAGATTTCTAAGACTTAATTTTAATTCCTATAAATCTGAGCTAGGGGTAGTACCCAACATGGTCTGACAAATCCACGGGCTATAAAGGGTCCGACTTTAACTTGTTGGTCAAGCCTCCAATTCGAGTATGCCGCAAGTATTGAAGTGTCTGAGTCTAGTATACCAATCATAAAGCAAGTATACAATGATTATCCATACTTAAGACAGAGTCAATCCCGCATTGGCAAAATACAATTTTTGGCTATGGGCCTTTCAGACCCATGCCTTCTTGGTTAGCCACCTAACTCTCTTTAAGATCATATTTTAGCCATTTTAGAAACATGAATCTTTCTGAAAACATAGTATGTAGTCTGAAGGGTAATTGTCTTATTTGGTATCGTCATACCAAGACTTGCAAGTCTCAATGCCATATTTCATATTCTATTTAATCTCTTACATGTCATGAATCATTGACCACCATAAGGTATTTCAAAAGTTAGATAGTAAAGATCTTCAACTCAATATGATGGTTTAGGTAAAAATAGTTCTCATTCATGAATCTTGTAAAAGCTTTAGGAGAAAACTCACCCCTTTTAATTGTATTCAAATAACCACCATAGAAAAGAACAAACAACATCAACACGAGTAATACTCTTCAAAAACCATTCATATTAATAATTAAGTTAAGGAAACCATTCACAACCTCATTCATTTCATCAATCACAATATATATATATATACATACACACACACGCACACTTGACAAAATTACATAATTGAGGCATAAGTGCAAATCTGAAAATACGTTCTTGTAGTAATATGGAATCCCATAATTTAAACACTAAAAAGATTTTAAAAGATTGTAAATTAAAACCCCATGGAATTTAGGTTGTTCTACATAGCTTTGATAGAAAGAAATTGAACAAATGTTAACCTTGAGGCTCTTCTACATATCTTACTAATTTATTAACTTAGATAAGGAGAAGAGAATGTTCTAATGTTGATTTAGGGTCAATCCCGATTAGGAAAAATATAATAGAATATTAGGGGATAATTTTAGATGTATAAAGACCAAAATAATCCAATGGACACATAGATTTTGGAAAACCATTGGGCAGACAGGGGGAGGGGGGGGATTGTATTGCAGGTGGCCCCCTTACATCGGAGGGACCATAGCATGAGTGAGGTAGTGGCCTCCCGCAGTACAGACTCCCCCATGCAACGCATGTCCTATAATCTTGCCTAAAATTGCCCAAAACACTTCCAAACGTGTCGTAAAGTGATTTATATTCAATCTAGGGGTCATGTAGGCTCGTTCTTAGATCTATTTGTGCATCAAGACACTCAAAGTGTTACACACTATCCTCCACAGACCATACTTGTAGGATTGTATTATCTATGTTATTGTAGGTATAATTGTTAGTAATGATAGATATAAGGATCAATCAGTTGTAAATTTTTTTGGCTAAAGAAGTAGTTGAAAGGGCACCAACAGAAACAAGAACCAAATAGCTAGAATTCTAGACATATTAAATTACAGTTCTGAGTTGGAGGGAATCTACCCCATTTTAATACAAGAAAAATGTTAAAAAAATGAGACATAAAAACACATTTTTTTTTGAAATTAGATCATATCATTTGTCATTCTTTACTTCGTATCACAAACAGACAGTTCAGTTGAGACTTTTATCAAACACATTGTAGACATCTTTTAACATTAACAATTGCCACTACAACAATAAGAATAACGTGTATACATTTTGGTTTATAAGAAGAAAAAATGGTGTAATAATGGAGAAGAACCTATTTAAGGAAATGGTATAACGATTTACTGCTCTTCTCCATTATTACAACAATTTGATAAAAGAAAGAGACTTTGAACATGATCTCCTCTATCTTTTAAACAAGGAATACGTTGAAAACAAGAAGGAGAAAAACACAAATGCCCATCTACTCAATTTGTACTTAATAATATTCACAAATAGTTCATTTGAGACTTTCATCAAACACATTGTGGATAGAACAAATATAGTGTATAAATTGAGAAGAACCTATTCTGTTTTTACTATGTTCCAAGGTATGATAATATCTAAAATTTTACTTTAAAAAATATTGCAATATGTATTTTATGTATATATTTCTTAGAATTGATCTAATACTATCTGCTGACTCTCATTGTCCTAAATAAGACTGAATAGCGCAAAAGGTTAAATGTTGAGTTATTTACCTAGAAACAAGGATTAATTTTCACTAAATCTTAGATTAGCCTCTAGGCATGGAATTTTAGCAATAGTAAAAATACTCAAAAGGGAAAGTACAAGACAATTGGGCTAGATCTTATCATATTAATCCCTCACAAGTATATAAGAAATATGATACGAACATAATATTTATAGTATACCCTGTAATCATATACAAATAATGATATTACTTCGAAATAAGAAACAGTCCTATCAAGTAGTTTTGTTTCAAAGTAACTTGATGATCTTGCTATTTGTTTTGCAGAACAAGTAAATAAATTTCACCCTTCTTGGCATATGGTCATGTTAGGAGGTTACGCCCTTCTTGACAAGTTTCCTCAAACAAAGGGCTCTTGGAGAAATATCAAATCCGTTAGAGTTAATACACTCACACCTCTTGCTTTTACTGTTGCATCATAAGTAAATTCACGTATTTCTTGACGTAAAACAAATAGTGGATTCTTTTTTGGTGGTCTAGGTAGATGCCCGAGTGATATATCCGTGCTGCTCTTGAATAATCCCGAGCAACAGATCTTTCATCTTTATCTGTACCCTTCTTGCATTAGATTTTTAACAAGCATCTAAAGAGTAGCGTCTAACTGCGACAACAATTATATTCCAACACAATCAGACTAATTATATTTCAGAAAGCACTAAACAATTAACTAGTTCTCTCTATGCATATAGATATATTAAACATCAGACTTTTAATGCCCCAAGACTATACCCTGGGCGTCACACGGTGCTTACGATCCAAAAGGACCACAAGATAACCCATGACTGATACCTGCTACGAGCACTGAATAATAATCATGAAAACATATGCGGAAGTAAAAACCAAAAACGCCATAAGGTTCTTAAAAATGAATAAATACTGAGTACGTCTGTAGAATAATTGCTAACTGAAAGTGTTTGAAAGCCTCTAACATCTGAAATAAATGAGTTGGTGGGACAGACTCCAACTAACTCCAACTACTATCCGAAAGTAACTGAAAAACTGCAATACTGTAAATAATGAAATGACTACATAAGTGTCACGTCCTCGATGGATGAGGACTCACTATAGTAGTTGCAACTGATCGACTGATTTGACTAAGTACGGTCAGGAACTCGAGTGTCCAAACCTATGATATGAGACATCATAGCGCAAAAAAAGTATGTGTCAGTACTTTGAATGTAATGGTATTCTAGGTGAGGTTAGGCTAATATACGTAGGTTCATGTTCATAAAAATAATAACTAAATATCATGAAGTAACTGGATGAGAGTATATGCACGACTGGGACTACTGTAAGTACTGAACATGCAATACTAAGCATGTATTGTCTGTCTGAATTAGTTTAAAGCTGAAGTACTGAGTTTCTGATATCTGATTATTGAATACTGAAAATTATGATCGTGTAGAACTAAACTGAGTTCTGTTATAAATACTGAATACTGAAACTGTAATAGTAGGAGTTACCATCTAACTGACATACCCTGATTATGGACTAATTTAGGATCCAACCTATAATTCTAGTTGGAAAGGTGTTAGCACCGTGCCACGGGTTACTAACATTAGCTGGGTCAAGCCTAATCCGGCAGGATGACTCATGAGATGTATATGGTTATATCAATCCTAGTCTGGCAAGAAGATGATTTACCCTACGTTGGCTATGTAGTTCTGTAACTCAGGGACTGCTACTAAGGTTTAAACCCTCCGCTGGCAGGAATGCTCTCATCCCTGGGTTCGCTAAACGCTGAATCCTAATCCCAACTAAATTGACATTGAACTGATCACTAGACTGTACTAGGCTTGACTGAACTCATACTGATTCTGTTGACTGACTGAATCCTAATGTTCAGATACTATAAAATCATTCTATTTTAACTGGAGAGAAGATAAACAGCTAAACTTTAGGTATTCAATACCCCTAAGATTTGATAGCATAGATAGTGGAACCATATCTCAACTTTAAAAGCACCACACATAGGTTATCATGCACAATTCCTTCACATAGACATTTTGTAAAACACCTAGGATGCATAAATCTTGTACATGAGAATGAGCAATATCTGAATATCATGACAACCACATTCAACAGCACAATTCAAGGATTTAACATGAGGGTTAAATAAATCAACATACATTTTAGTTAATTCACATGAAACTCAAAATATTCTTAGCTTAAAAACCCATACAACAACATATACATGAACACGATTCCATTCAAGAATGTAAATCATAATCTAAGTTTTGAAAAAATGGATTCTTAAACTCCAAGGGTGGAAGGATACCCAAGGATGAACACCTAAACATACCTTGCTTGTTGTATTAGTGATAATTGTTGATGATTTCTTGGAACTTGATCTTAGACTTGATGAACTAGAGTTTTTCTACTAAGAGAATTTGTGAAATAATGAGTGAATTTTCCTTTTGGGATACTTAATTTTGTATTATGGTTGAATAATGTAAGGGGAAAATGATCCAATTACCCTTACAAAATCGTAACTTAATACACAAAACATGCCCAGTGATGCGACAGACAACGCGCCGTATCGATGGTATCAATGCAATTACCGACATGCTATGTCGATGGTGACGATGCGATAGCCAACGTGATGCATCCTGATCACGTTGGCTTTCTATTTTGGTCATCCAAATGTATCTCAAACGATGTCCAAAAATTCCAAAACTTACCCGAGATGACCTATAGATAACCCTGATCATGAATCAATTTAAAAATTGACAATCTAAGGTTAGAAAGATAAAACATGAGACCTTTGAAATATTGAGGAAAAAAATGAGATTAAGTCGTAACTCTTAGCTAAAATTTTCTAAATTTGGGATCTATTTTATCATGCTATAAAGGACTGAAATAGGCTAGAAAATTATGAGGTCTTATAATATCTCCCTCTTGGGAATATTCGTCCTCGAATGAGGCTGATTAAGCTGAGAGGCACTAAGGTACTGCGACTATATTGACGTGCATAGTTCAAACATGACTGAATCTTGAGACAAGACTCATGACTAAATTGAGTCATGAATGATATGAGAATGATATGGACCTGAAACTAAGCATGGAATAGAGTAAATCTAAGAAATATTATTACCTTAGGCTGAGTCTGAGTTTACGGAGAAAAGAATTTGTGGAGAAGAGATGAGGGAACTTGGTTCACATGTCTGCTTCTCCTTCCCAAGTGGCTCCCTTAATAGACTGTTCCGCCAAAGAACTTTGACCAAGGGAGCTTCTTTGTTCCTTAGTATGAGAGTATAACGATCGAGGATTTCGACTGCGACTTCTTTGTACGAGAGACTATTTTGAACATCTACACTCTCTATGGGGACTACAACTATTGTCACCTATTCACTTCTGTAGCAAGGAAACATGAAACACTGGGTACACTGATGCTAAGTCTACAGGCAACTCAAGTTCATAAGCTACCTTTACAAAATGACTCAGAATCCTATAAGGACAAATATATCAGGGACTAAGCTTCCCCGTCTTACCAAACCACTTCACTCCCTTCATTTGAGTGATTTTCAAATACATAAAGTCACCAATCTCAAATTAAGATCTTTCCTCCTCACATCTGCATACGATTTCTATCCCCTCTGGGCTGTCTTAAGCCTCTCTCTGATTAACTGTACTTTCTCTAAAGCATCAAACACCAAATCAGGCCTCACTACCACAACCTCACCTACTTCAAAACAAATAATGAGAGATCTACATCTTTTCCCATAAAGAGCCTCAAACAGAGCCATTTGAATACTGGAATGATAGTTGTTATTATATGTGAACTAAATCAAAGGTAAATGGTTATCCCAACTACCCTTAAAGTAAATGACACACGCTCTCAACATATCCTATAGAGTCTGGATGGTCCTTTATACTTGACCATCTTTCTAAGGGTGGAAGGCTGTATTGAGATGGACTTGGGTACCAAGACCCTTTTGGAAGGCTTTACGAAAGTTAGAGGTGAACTTCGTACTTCTATCTGAAATAATGGATAATAGGATATCGTGTAACCTAGCTAACTCTTTGATATAGAGCCTGGAATGGTCCTTGGCTGAATAAGAAATATGAACTGGCAAGAAATGGGCATACTTGGTCATCCTATCTACAATGACCTAAATTGAATCATGCTGACGACGAGTAAGAGGAAAACCCATCACAAAGTCCATGTTAACTTCTTCCCACTTCCATATGGGAATACTAAACTCCTATATGTAACCACTAGGCTTTTGGTGCTCAATCTTCACCTGCTGACAAGTAGAGAATTTAGCCACAAACTTTACAATGTCCCTCTTCGTCCCACTCCACCAATAGACTTTCCGCAAGTTGCGGTATATCTTAGTGGCCCCTATATGAATGGAGTAACATCCACCATGTGCTTCAGTAAGAATTTATTATCTCACGTCATATACATATGGCACACATAGCCTATGTTGGCAACGCAACACACCATCTTCCCCTTGGGAGAAAACCTCTACTTTATGGTCTCTGACTTACTCTTTCAGCTTAGCTAAACTGGGATCCCTGTCCTTCTTTTTTTCACCTTGGAAACTAAATAAGATTTCGAACTATTTTGCACCAAACACTACCCTCAGCTTAATCGACCAAACCAATACCTAGTATGGAAAACTGATGAACTTTCTAAACTAACTTTTTCTTACCATCCTCAACGTGCGCAACACTACCCATGGAAAATCTACTGAGGGCATCTTCCACTACATTGGCCTTGCCCGGATGATACAGAATACTCATGTCGTTATCTTTCAAACTCTAACCACCTTTCCTTATGCAGATTCAAATCCTTTTATAAAAACACATACTTCAAGATTCTGTGGTCTGTGAACATATCAACATGTACTCCATACAAATAGTGCCTCCAAATATTTAAGGCAAACACAATAGTTTCTAACTCAAGATCATGGGTGGGATAATTATTTTTATGGGGCTTAAGCTGTCTAGAGGCGTAGGCGATGACTTTACCTCTCTGCATCAAAACAAACCCTAAACCATCTAAAGCATCATAGTATACAATAAATTTTTCTGAACTGTAGAAGAAAGTCAAAACTACGGTTGTAGTGAGTCAAGTCTTCAACTCCTATAAACTTTTTTCCCAAGAATCCGACCACTGGAAATTGACTTTCTTCTTAGTCAATATGGACATGGGGAATGCAATAGATGAAAATCCTTCAATAAACCATCGGTAATAGCCAGCTAAACCTAAGAAACTCCTGATATTTGATGGAGAGATAGGTCTGGGCCAGTTTCTCACTAATTTAGTCTGTTGAGGATAAACTCTAATGCCATCTCTGGAAACTATGTGACTAAGGAAAGCTACTGATCTTAGATAAAATTCACGTTTATTAAATTTGGAGAATAATTGATAGGTTCTAAAAGTATGTAATACTATTCTTAGATGGTTTCCATGGTTATTTTCATTGCGGGAGTAGACAAGAATGTCATTGATGAAGACTATGATGAATATGTCCAAGTACTGCTTGAACATACGGTTCATCAAGTCCATGAAAGCTGTTGGGTCATTGGTAAGACCAAATGACATGACTAAACATTCAAACTGACCATACCGAGTTCTAAAACATATTTTAAAAATATTATATTCTCTTACTCTAAGCTGATGATAGCCAGATCTGAGGTCTATCTTAAAAGGGTAACTGGCACCCTGAAGTTGGTCAAACAAGTCATCGATTCTAGGAAGTGGGTATTTATTATTGATGGTTACTTTTTTCAATTGATGGTAGTCTATACATGTTCTAAGAGAACCGTCTTTCTTTCATACGAATAGAACTGGTGCACCCCAAAGAGATATGCTGGGCCTGATGAACCCTTTTTCTAAGAGGTCTTTCTACTATTCTTTTAAGTTCAGATAGAGCCATTCTATATGGAGGAATAAAAATGGGATGAGTATTAGGAAGAATGTCTATTCCAAAGTCAATTTCCCTTTTCGGAGGAACTCTAGGGAGATTTTTGGGAAACACATCTGGAAATTCACTTGCTACTGGAACTGACCTAAGATTAGAAGTCTCAAAACTAGAGTCTTTGACTTGCACCAGATGATAGACACACCCCTTGGATATTATTTTTCTTGCTCTAAGGTATGAAAAAAGTTGACCCTTAAGTGCTGAAGTACTACCCCTTCATTCTAAGATTGGTTTGTTCGAGAACTAAAATTAAAAAACTCTATTTCTACAATCAACTGAAGCATAGCATGAATGGAGTCAATCCATGCCGCGAATGACACCAAAATCTGTCATCTCAAGCTCTACAATGTCTGTTGAAGTAATTTTCTGAGATACCATAATTGGACAGTTCCTGTATACCCACCGGGCTATGATAGACTTACCCACTAGGGTAGAGACTGAGAAAGGCTCTGTTAGAATTTTGGGACTGACTTCGAAGTTGACGCTATGTAAGGAGTTATAAAAGACAGAGAAGCTTCAGGATCTAACAAAGCATAAACATGTAAGTAAAAGACTTGCAAAATACCAATAACTACATCAGGAGAACTCTCTTGATCCTGTCGGGACTGAAGTGCATAGAGCCTGTCTGGGCACTACCCACTGGTGGCATTAGAAGCGATACCCTACTGAGATGGGTGGTCAGACTAAACTAGGGGATAATTATGCTGACTCTGCTAACCTACCTGCGAACATTCTATAATCCTATGTCCTGGATTACCAAAACACACATCATTGCCAGCCCTGCAGACGCCCTGATGGTTTCTTCCACATTTCTAGAAAAGAGGATTTGTTTGAGCACTATTCATACTACCCTAAGATTTAGAGCCTTGAGTCCTATACTTATTATCATTATTGAATTTGGGAATTAGTGCATTAGCCAAAGACGGAGCTGGGAATGAATATTTTGGGTGGAACTGAGGATGGTTACCACCATTTGACTTTAGCTGAGCAAAGTTAAAGCTACCTGTTTAGCCCTCTTGTTCTCCCAATATTTCTCCTTAGTCTTTTGTTCCTCAATCTATTGAGCATAGACTATCCACCTAGATAATTCCATCTCCTTAATCAACATTGCGGTCCTACACTCCTTAACCATACTATCAGATATCCTAGACATGAACTTGCTCATCTTAGACCTATTATCAGCTACCACATGAGGAGCATAACGGTGTAACTGAGTAAATTTGATGGAATACTCTCTCACATTCATGTTCCCCTACTTTGGGTTGGTTAACTCTAACACCTTAGACTCTTTCAACTCTAATAGAAAGAACCTATCTAAGAAGGCAGTAGAAAACTCCTCCCATTTTATAAGACCTATATCTGTGCCTCTATCTACTTTCCACTACTTAAACCATGTATGAGCTATATCTTGCAACTAATAGGCAGCTAACTCAGCACTCTCACTAGCAGTTACCCCCATAATGTCTGTTACTTTTTGCACCATTTTGAGGAATTCCTATGGATCTTCTTCAAATTTATACCCTGAAAATAAAGGAGGGTTCATTTGGGTAAAGTCCCGAATTTGAGCTGCAACAGTATTGGCCACTGGGTTAGATTGAACAATAGCTGGTCAAATATTTTGAGCTACCATAGAATGGGCTATGTGGTGAATGCTACTCTGAATTCTGTGTGAGAAACATGCTCATTCAAGGAATCTTCCTGAACGGGCGGAGGTCCTGGCTGGTTCCTAGTTTTTCTTTCGTTAGTCTTTCTGAGAGGCATATTCTGTAAATGAAAGGAAAAGTTAGATTAGAGAAAGAGTTTAACTTGATCTCATGCTCACTGGCATGATATGAACACTGAAAGAAGGGAACTTTTCCTAAAAATACCTCATAGCCTCTTATCCAGAAGAGTGGTGCGCTATACACCCATGCACAAAACTCTACTTGACACAACTTTTACTCCCTAGGATACTTTAAAACCTTAGGCTTTGATACTAAGTTTATAACACCCAAGACTACACCCTGGGTCTCATATAATGCTTACGATCCCGAAGGACCACAAGCTAACCCATGACTAGTACCTGCTGTGAGCACTGAACAATAATCATGAAAACATATGGGGAAGTAAAAACTAAAAATGCTATAAGTTTTATAAAACTGAATCAATACTGAGTACATCTGCAGAATGACTACTAACTTAAAGTGTCTGAAAACCTCTAACATCTGAAATAAATGAGTTGATAGGATAGACCCCAACTAACTCCAACTACTATCTGAAAGTAACTAAAAAACTAAAATACTGTAAATAATGAAATGACTAAATAAGTGTCACGTCCTCGATAGATAAGGACTCACTACTATAGTTGTGGCTCATCGACTGATTTGACTAAGCACAGTCAGGAACCCAAGCATCAGAACCTATGATATGAGACATCATAGCGCAAAGAAAGTATGCGTCAGTACTTTGAATATACTGGTATGCTAGGTGAGGTTAGGATAATATGAATGGGTTCACGTGCATGAGAATAATAACTAAATATCATGAAGTAACTATATGAGAGTATATACTAGGAATACTGTAAGTACTGAACATACAATACCATGCAGGTATCGTCTATCTAAATTAGTCTGAAGCTGAAGTACTGAGTTTCTGATAACTAATTATTGAGTACTTAAAGTTATGATCGTGTAGAACTGAACTAATTTCTGTACTAAATATTGAAACTGTAACTATAAGAGTTATCATCATCGATATACCCCAATTATAGATTGATTTTTGGTCCAACTTGTAACCCCAGTTGGAAGGGTGTTAGCATTGTGCCACAGGTTACTAACATTAGCTGGGCCAACCCTAATCTAGCATAAAAACTAATGAGATGTATATGGTTACGTCAACCCTAGTCTGGTAGGAAAACGATCTACCCTATACTGGATATGTAGTTCTGTAACTTAAGGACTGCTACTAAGGGTCAAATCCTCTGTTGACAGGAATTTCCCCACCCTGAGTTCACTCGATGCTGATTCTTACTCCCAACAAAATTAACACTGAACTAACCACTAGACTGTACTAGGCATGACTGAACTTACACTTCTTCTGTCGACTGATCGAATGCTACTATTTGGGATACTACAAAATCATTCTATTTCAACTAAAGACTAGATAAAAAAGTAAATTTTGGGTATTCAATACCCCCAAGACTTGATAGCATAGATAGTGGAACCGTATCACAACTTTTAAAGCATCATACATAGGTTATCATGCACAATTCCTTTATATAGATATTTTGTCAAACAGCTAGGATACATAAATATTGTACAGGAGAATGAGCAACATATGAATATCATGACTACCACATTCAACACCATAATTCAAGGATTTAACATGAGGGTTACATAAGTCAACAAACATTCTAGTGAATTCATATGAAACTCAAAATATTCTTGTCTTGAAAACCCACACAACAATACATACATGAACACGATTCCATTCAATAATGTAAATAATAATCCAAGTTTTTAAAGAAAAGATTCTTGAACTCCAAGGGTGAAAGGATACCCAAGGATGAACCCCTAAACATACCTTGATTGTTGAATTCGTGAAAATTGTTGGTGATTTGTTGGAACTTGATCTTAGACTTGATGAACTAGAGTTTTTCTATTGAGAAAATTTGTGAAATAATGAGTGAATTTGCCTTTTGGGAGGCTTAATTTTGTGTTATGGCTGAATAATGTAAGGGGAAAATGACCTAATTACCCCCACAAACGTGTAACTTAATACACAAAATATGCGTAGTGATGTGACTAGAAATGTGCCACATTGATAGTATTGATGCGATTACCAATTCACTACATCGATGGTTACAACGCGATAGCCAAAACGATGCATCCTAATCGCGTTGGCTTGCTATTTTGGTCATCCAAATATGTCTCAAAAGAGGTTCAAAAATTCTGAAAATCACCCAAGATGACCTATAGATAACCCAAATCATGAATCAATTTAAAAATTGACAATCTAAGGTCAAAAAGATCAAAAGTAAGACCTTTGAAATATCAATGCCAAGAGTGAGACTAAGTCTTAATTCTTGGCTGAAATTTTCTAAGTCTGGGACCTCTTTTGTCATGCTATAAAGTACTAAAATGAGCTAGGACTTTATGAGGTCTTACAGACCCTTATCATGATTATGAAATTGATGATAACACGCTTGGAATCAAGTTACACAATAAATTTAGATAGCATTTCTCGGAACACTAACCATATGCATCAGGGTCTGAAAAAGATAGAGTTCTTGAAATCGCCCTTTGTGTAATATGTGCTAGCCACCTTAAAACTGGGGCCACAGTCTGGTGACTGCTTAAACTTTACTTCATTTATTTATTTGAGTCTATCAACCAAAGTTAATGAACTTAAAGCTACCACCTGCTGAAAAGAAACTATGTTAGAAGATATTAGTGATGAAAATGAGAGTATCCAACATTGGAAACAAATTAACCTTTAGGAAAGGAGCTAGATAAAAATAAGAGTATATAACATTGGAAAAGAATTAACCTTCATAAAAGGTGATATTCTTAGGACCTCATTACCCGGGACTCATTCAATTCCCATCAATTGATGTATTAATAGGCACAAGAGGATTTTTAATCACAAAAGTTTAAGATGATCATTTATTGATCAAAGTGACTGAGAAATAACATACTTACACATTATACTTATTGACTAACCATAGACAATATTGCAAGAAAACACAGGTAACAAACTTCAAAATAACATAACCATTTTCATTAGGGTTCTGAATGAGATAAGATTCCACTACTTTCTACGTTAGTCTTAAAATCGTCCTCCGCATAGTATGTGCTTATCATCTTAGAGTTGGAACCATCTTCTAGTAACTTCTTAAACTTTACCATTAAGTTATTTTTTCAACTTTGTGAATCCCTGCAAAAATAAAGGTAACACCTGTAGAAAAGAATTAACCTTCAGAATAGGTGATATTCTTGGCACCTTTTTACCCTGGATGCATTCAATTTCCATTGATTGAGGTATTGATAGGCACAAGAGGATTTTTAATAACACTTACAATTGCACATGAGCCTAAATATTGTACTCATCTATATAAACATCTTGAAAATTAAATACATCAGCCTTCAATACCAAAAGCTTTCGATGGTTGATTCCACCAGCCATATGACAACTATAAAGGACAACTATAACTCTTTGTAGGCAAAGATCCTTTTTTTTATGTTTCATTGGAATTTCTCAATGACTTTAGTACCTTAAGAGTTTTCACATGTGTTTGATGATGGTATTTCTTGAAGACTTACAGAAACCTTGAGAAAAATGGAGATATAGGATAATTTTCAT
Source organism: Capsicum annuum (assembly GCF_002878395.1). Taxonomy (NCBI): domain Eukaryota; kingdom Viridiplantae; phylum Streptophyta; class Magnoliopsida; order Solanales; family Solanaceae; genus Capsicum; species Capsicum annuum. The sequence continues at coordinate 220,781 of NW_025893307.1, forward strand.
ATAGTAGAGAGGTTGCCGGCATTCTATTTCACTTACTTCTTTTCCAATAGCAAAGAGTTAGCAACTCCATGTATGTTTCAAAGAGATACTTATAGTTGTAGTCACTGGCATTCAATGGCATAAAAGTCATAGTTCAAGGCATAGCAGTGGCACACCTACTAGGAGGTGAACTGAGTAAAGAGGAGCTGAGGGCAGCAATGAAGGGTTCTTCTTTTGACAGGGACAGAGAATGTTTCTGGGAAAGAAAGAAACTTTTATTATTTATTTTTCAAGATTAAAAGTTCTTTAGACATATGTACGACATTTTGTATCTACATGTTAGTGTTAATATGGATGGCTATTGTATGACATACCGATGAGTTGTTTGCTTCCACCTCTCTTTTCTCTATTTTTCTCTTTTTCCATGATTGTACTTTCCAAAGTAGCTTCTATGCCCTTACTTTTTAGTTCTCAAGGTCTGAAGCATAAAACTTTATCAGGTGGAAGAAGTAAGATTACAAAAAATTGATGAAAGAAACATAAAAAGTCATAGAAAGAAACAATATTGATTTACCAAAAACAAAAAAGAAGAAGAATAGTTTATAGGATAAAGAAGAAAACATGATGGATTTTATGAGAATTTTAATATGATCTGTATAATATTTTAGTGTCTCTTTTTCCTGCCTTGTCTTTTCCTCTTATGTTAGTGGATTTTTAGGCATTAAGTTGCCTAGTGTGGTGTTAATGTATTGTATTTTACTAGCACATTAATATATGGAAGAAAGAGTAACATTACTCCACCAGTTGCACACCAATTTATGGCATTAACTACTATCCTTGGATGTTTGAAGTAGGGATGCAATTGTTGCATTCACTTCTAACCTTTCACTTCCACAATGTGCAACAGTTTTACTCCCACTTTACTTCCATGTGTTTTATGGAATTTACTTTTATGAGTTAGTGGTAAGAATATTGACATAAGTTTTTTATAACTCATGTAACTTCTATCATTATTCTCTTCATTACTCTTATAACTTTAAGGCTTTTGATCTTCCTCCTTTACTACCATCATTTATTGTTTTTGAAGGCTTCCTCTTCTATAATTTGCGGTGGTTTTGCATATTTTAAGTACTAGATAATATAGAGTTCACAAAAGTTAGTAAAAAAAAGAGTTTATTACTTGAAGGAAGGTGTTCTTTTTGTGGAGTTTTGAACTCAAATATTGTCCACGGTTGTTGAGTGGTTCTGTGTGAGAAGGCTGTTTTATCCTAGAGGGGCTAATTCAAGAAGATTATTGCTAGACCGGTGAAATAATTTGCTGCAGTGGGCTTGAATCTCTTTAAAAAGAGAGATATCCACATCTCAGCCGAAGATGAAGAAGAAGATAACTTTTATTTTTCTTCAAGATTTTAACTAATATACACTGTTAGTGTAGGATTTTTTTACACGGTCAGGTAGCTTAATAAGGGGAATTTACTTTAGGAGAGATGCGTCGTCTTTGCATACGATCATTCTCAATTTTCATGCTTATAAGTCCAAGATACTCTTCAATATATCATATAATTTCTTTAGTTATGGTAAAAGTGAATGTCCCTCATATTTTCTTTCGTATAATCATCCACAAGTCTATGCTCTGTCGGATAGATTTATAATTTATTTGTTAGGAGAGATGTGCCGTCTTTGCATATGATCATGAATTCTTGGTATTCTTATTTATAAGTCCAACATACTCTTTAATATATTATGTTGTTGCTTTATTTTTAAGAAAATGAATGTACCTCATATTTTGTTTTGTATAATTGCCCACAAATGTATAATCTGTTGGATAGATACATAATATTTTTGTTAGGAGAGATGTATCAGCTTCACATATGGTCATGAATTCTCATGAAAGATTTTTTTTGTGAGAGAGTTTTTCCCCTTTTGATTCAGTTGCTGACTTGTCCCTTTATGGACTAGTTTGTAATTATAAAAACTTGTAAAAAAATTTAAAGCACTAAAAATTTTAATTATTCTCAAAATTGGTCATTTCCCTAAATGAAAAAACTTATGGTCCATTTAGTTCAAAAATAGATTTAAAGGGTCTATTTAACAAAGTCTCCCCTTAATAGAAATTACCATTACTAATATGTTACCACCTATTTTTCAGCTTTTCTTTCTTTTCTTATTTTTAATTTTTAAACACTCCCTCCTTGATCCCCCCTTTCTCTGCCATTCCAGATTTTCACTTCTCTCTCTCTCTCATGTAGAAACCATCTGCTAATCCCATCTCATTAAATTATTTTGAGATTTTGAAATCGCTTTTTGGATTCAATTTTATTGACTACTGAAAAAATTATTTTACATGATTAACTAGATGGTAAAATTATAACTTAATCTTTTTTAACTGGAAATAAATTATTGTTTCTGTGTATGATGATAATTTCATAAAATCTTGCCCTCGACATTTAGATACAATTTTAATATCATTTAGAGACCATATTAAACTTTTGACAGTTAATTATAAAGTGTGACAGAAGAATCGTTTCGACCTCATAATAAAGAAATAATTTTGATAATTTTTCTATGACAGAGTAATTATTTTAAAAAATTTCTTACTCTTAAAATTTACAATTGTAAATTAACCACAAAACTTCTCCACCTCTATAGTTTTATTAAAAACAAGTTAGAGTATACTAAGGATAGAGTTGGTGGTTTCTTTAATGGTGTAAGTTGCGGATTGTTTCAATCATGTTGAACAATTAGAATAAAATGAAAGAGATGTGGAATCCTTTGTATAATTGGTAAACATAATCATACAATAATATAGAGTCTAAGTTACCTTTTACTATTATTTTTCTTTTTAATAATTCAAATGTAAAAGAAATTAAAATAATTACAACTTACCATTTAAACTCTATTAGCATACTAAAAATAAGCTGATCGTGTAATTTTTGTTTGCACTGACGGTACATACTAGTTAATCTCTTCAGTTGTAATTTTTTTCATTGTAATATTATTGTAATTTCACCAATAATTTTAAGGAGATTCAATGGCAACAACTGAAAAATCTACGGATGTCAAGATGAGAGATTTTAATAAGATATTTTGGTTCAACGACACTCATTTTAAGAGGTGGAATGGTAAAGTACTTTTCTACTTTAGTAATGTCAATGTTTCATATGTGTTAAATGATAAGAATCCAAACAAAGTAGATAAATCTTCCATGAATGATGAAGAACTTATTTCTTTCTAAAAAAAGTTGAAAAATACGATGGTGTCTCCTACAAGTGTCAGTATTTTCTTCTTAATTGTCTATCTAATATTTTTTATGATTATTATGATAAAACATACTCTAGTGCAAAGAAAATTTGGTAAGCATTTCATAGTAAAGAATGGTACTTCAAAAATGATGGATACAAGTTAGTGGTAGATCAGGCTTAGGACTTCATAATGATTATTGGAGAGATTAGGCCTAAGGAAGTCAAAATTGCAGATAACCTTATTGTTTGTGTCATAATATATTAATTTCCTTCTTCTTTGAAGGAATTTCAAAAAAACCATGGGCCACAAGCAAAAGGAAACTTCTCTTGAGACTTTGTAATGAGAATCTACATGGAAAAAGAGGCAAGGGCCCAATATGAACTTTTACAAATAGAAGAGAACAACATCACACCAAAGGTAAATTTAACTACTTCAAATAAAGCTACCCCTGAAATGAACAAAAATACTACTTTAAAGTCTAAGAAGAAAAAATTCAAGAAAATGATGGTAGACATCCCAAGGAAAATAATGGTGGAAATAATCAAGTAAAAAATTAAAATATTTAAGAAAAGAACTGTGCTTTGTCTGTGGCAAGAGTGGGCATATTGCTTGATTTTGCAAATTTAAAAATATGGACCTACACCTCAGACAAACATTACTAAAGAACCATTTATGGCGGTGATAACAGACATAAACATGGTGGAGAATGTTGATGGTAGGTGGGCTGACTCTATTGCAAAAAGTCATGTCTGTTATGACAATTATTGGTTTAAAAATATACTTCTTTTGATTCTATTAGTGAGCCTCTTGCAATTCCTATTTGGGTATCTACCCCGGTAGGTAATTCTTTAGTGGTGGATCAGGTACATCAATCTTATGCTGTTGATTTTTTTGGGCATGAGACTTTGGTAGACTTGCTTGTGTTAGATATGGTAAATTTTGATGTTATTTTGGTATAGATGGGTTGGCTTCTTATCATGCTATATTAGATTATTTTTCTAAGACTATGACTTTAGCTTCGTTGGGTGTGCCATAGATTGAAGGGTTCACTTCATTCGGGGTCTCAAGAGGGTCATATCTTATGTTCATTCTTATTGATTGGTTGAGTGGAAATGTTTAGTTTATTTGGATCATATTTGTAATACTTGTGTTATTTTACCTCATTCCTTGGAATCTATCCGTGTTGTTCATAAGTTTATTAATGTGTTTTCTATAAATTTTCCTAGTATGCCTTTGGATCTTGATATTAATTTTTCTATTGATGTTGAGCCAGGTACCAAGCTCATTTCTATTCCTTCTTATAGGATGTCCCCAATAGATTTGAAGAAACTGAAGGATCAGTTGTAGGATTTGTTAGATAAGGGATTTATCTAACCTAATATTTTGCTTTGGGATGCACTTGTTCTGTTTGTGAAGAAAATAGATGGGTCTATGGGGATGTCTATTCATTATTAGCAGTTAATTAAAGTGACGGTTAAGAATCAGTGTCCTTTTCCTTGCATTGATGATTTTTTTTGATTAACTTCAAAGTGTTGTGGTGTTTTTAAAGATTGATTTAAGGCTTGAATATCACCAGCTGAGGATTAGACCTTCAAATATTTTAAAGACAGTTTTTCAGATTTGATTTGGTCATTATGAGTTCTTGGTCCTGTTCTTTGGGTTGATCAATTCCCCTGCCGTATTTATGGAGTTGATGAACCAAGTTTTTTGACGATATCTTTACTCTTTAGTTATTGTATTTATACACGATATCTTGGTGTATTCCAAGAGTGAGGATGAGCATTAGGAGCATTAATGGTTTGTGCTTCAGAGATTAAGGGATGAGAAGTTGTATGCAAAGTTCTCTAAGTGCAGGTTTTAGTTAGAGGCTAATCTTTCTAGGTTCATGTGGTGACTAAGGAAGGTATTATGGTTGATCCATCCAGATTGCAGTGGTTCATGATTGGGCTATACCTACTTTGCCTACCAAGATTCAAAGTTTTATTGGCTTGGCCGGGTATTATAAATATTTTGTTATATTGACTTCATCTTCTATATTTGCTTTGTCTAAGGAGGGTTTGGGCTTTAACATGTTTTGTAATCATTCAGGTGTTTGATTGGGTGTTGTGTTGATATAAGAGGTCAAGGTAATTGCTTATGCATCTCGTTAGTTGAAGCCCCATGAGAGGAATTATCCTACTCATGATTTGGAGTTGTGCGTAGTGATGTTTGCCTTGAAGTTGTGGAGGTACTAATGGTATGGAGTTTGTTATGAGATCTTCTCAAATCATTGTAGCCTTCAGTATTTCTTTACCCAGCGAGATCATAATATGAGGCAGTGTCATTGTCTTGAGTTGATTAAGGATTATGACTTGACTATTCTATACCATACAAGCAAGGCTAATGTAGTTGTAGATGCCTTGAGACGAAAGTCGACTAGCATGGGTCGCTTGGCGTATCTTTTGACGGCGAAGAGCCCTTTAGCCATAGAGGTTAAGTCTTTGGCTAACTAGATAGTTAGACTTGATATTTTGACACCTGGACACATTTTGGTATTTATGGAGGCTAGATGTTCTTTGATGGAGAAGATTCGAGCTCACCAGTTTGATGATATTGATTCACGATAAGGTGTTGAGTGGGGAGGCTTAGGAAGCCTCACTTAATTTGGATGGATTTTTGAGGTTTGGTGGCCCAGTTTATGTGACGAAAGTGAGTGATTGGATTAGGTTGATCTTGGAAGAGACTCATTGTTCCAGATATTCCATCCATCTAGGTGTGACTGAGATGTATCATAGCTTAAGACAATACGACGGGTGGGGTGGTATGAGGTGAGATGTATCGGATTTTATGGCTTGTTACCTATATTGTCAGCAGGTGAAGGCCGAGCTTATGAGAACTAGTGGTTTTCTTCAGTGGTTACTTATTCCCGAGTGAAAGTGGGAACATATTACTATGGACTTGTTGGATGGGTTGCTTCATATTTCTCATGGTTCTTACATTGTGTGGGTCATCTCGATTGACCAAGTCATCTTATTTATTCTAGTTCAGGTCCCATTTAGTGCTGAGAGGTTGGACCATACCTATATTCATAAGATTGTAAGACTTTATGGTATGACAGTGTCCATTATTTTAGATTGAGGTTCTGTGTTTACATCTCACTTTTGGAAGACTTTTCAGGTTGAGTTAGGTACTCGGGTTGATCTTAGCATGATGTTTTACTACAGACTAATGGTCAGTCAGAGCAAACTATTCAAGTTTTAAAGAATATTCTCCACACGTGTGTGATAGATTTTGGTGGCCAGTGGGAGCATCATTTGGCTTTAACAGAGTTTGAATATAATAATAGCTACCATTCAAGTATTGATATGACTCTTTTGAGGCATTGTATGGTAGGCATTGTCGCTCGCCAATGAGTTGGTTTGATGTTTCTGAGGTTAGGCATCGAGGTACGGACTTGCTTCGTAAGTTTTTGGATAGAGTCCGGATCATTCAGGATAGACTTAGACCAGCCTAGAGTAAACAAAAGTGTTATGCTGACCGTAGATTTCATTCCATGAGATATAGTGTAGGTGATTGTGTTTTCCTTCGAGTTTCACCCATGAAGGGTGTGATGATATTTGGGAGAGGGGAAAGCTTAGCCCCAGGTATATTGGTCCATTTGAGATTCTTTGAGTTGTTGGTGATATGGCTTATGAGTGTGCTTTTCCCCTTGATCTCTTTATTGTTTATCCAATTTTTCATGTTTCTATGCTTCGTCATTACATTCTGGATGATTCTGATGTTATTCGTTGGGAGTCAGTTCAGTTAGATGAGCGCTTGTCTTTTGTTGAGGAGTTGTTCTCTATATTGGCTAGAGATGTTAGGAGGTTGCGCTCCAGAGTCATCCCTGTGGTTAAGGTTCAGTGGTGACATCAACCTATAGATGAGTCTACTTGGGAGGTTGAGTCTGATATTGTATCACCCCAAAATCTAATTCTCGGGATGCCACACGGTGCTCGGAACTACAAGTAGTCCTGAGCTAACCCTGGCTGCATTCTACTAAATTTGAATCTCAAAATAGGGGAATATGAACGTAAAATCATAATAAATATGTAAAATTGTCCGAATTATCTGAGTATATCTGAAAATACTAATCTCATCAGTTTGATAAAGCAAATACTAAAAATTTGAATACTGCAACTAAAAATCTAAAACTGAATCTAGTAGTCCGACAAGTCTCTATTGACCGAATCTAGAGAGTCACTGGGTTAGGCTCCAACTGACTTAAACTGTTTGAAATGAATACTGAATTATCTACTAATAAATTGGAAATCTAAATAGCTAAGTCCCCAAACTATGAGGACTCACTAACTGCAGAGATGTAAATCAAATGCTCGACATTCACTCACGCTGCTAAGATTGAGCACCTGAACCTACATTATGAGACAATATAGCACATAGATGTATATGTGGATCAGTACTTTGGGAATGTACTGAGCATATGGGGGTGAATGCAATAAGTAAGCAATATCATCATAATTTATAATATCATGCATGCTAAAGATGACTCAGATAGGCTTGAGTAATCTGAAAACTGAAGATCATAAATAATGAACAATAAAGCATATAGTATAAATCTTGTGAGCCATTAAATTTAGGTCTAAAATCTGTATTCTATTCTTAATCTCAAATCATACAGGCTAAGTAAAATCTGTAAGTCTATATCTGAAGTCTTATGTAAAGAAATATTTTAAACTCAAGAACTTTAAAGCTGCAGAGAAAATACTTTGTCTTAAGGGTTTAGAAATCTACAAACTTATTCTGCATGGGAGATTCTTCTAACTGACATAAACCATGTGAGCATTCATGGAGTCCAACATTCTTGTCCCCCTAAGGAGGAATCCTCACATTTGGGAGAGGAGTCATACTCTTGCCAGGGAGTATAACCTACCTAAGTGATCACATATCTATCATCTAAGTAGAAGTGGGAACAATCTAAATCAAACGTTGGCACATAGTTCTAGGGTATCAAACCGTAGTAACATACTCATCTTGGTGCTAAATACTATTCCCATTAAATCTGTATGCTTATTATGATGGAAATCCACGTTTAAAATAGTATAGTGGTTTATAATGAAAACTCGTTGTATATCTATAAAGCTAAATCTATAATCTGAATCTGTAAAGTGGATTTCATATCTTTTCTGAGACCAAAAGGTCAAATCTTTATCAATAATCTGAAAAGAATCTAGTCATAAAGTGCTCATAGAACAATCAATCTTGAAATAACAATCTTTAATTAGGGCTTAATGACCCATGCATCAAACTCATGTTAAAAGATCATAATATTCATTCTTGGTAATGTAAACATTTATAAATCAACTTAAAATCGGGAAATTCCTGCAATATGCATGAAAATATAAGCATAAACATGCAACTCAACTCTTAAATCACTTGAAATCTCACAATCTTATAAATAGCAATATTGGGTATAAACCCTAACTTTAATTTCATGGGAAATCACATTAAATTCAATAAATTTGTACTTAAAATAAGTTTTGGGCACAAGGATGAAATGATTATCCTTGTTGAGAAACCCCACACACCTCAATTGATGAACTAGATGCTAAGGCTTGAATCTTGGATCCCTATTGATGCTTTTAAAGTTGAATTCTTGGAGTTCTTGAGTTGAAAATTCTTAATCTTGAATTACCTTGGAGAATTAGTGGAGGAATTAGATTTCTTGGGGAGAGAGCTTTGATGATCTAGGATTTTATTTTGAGAGAGAATTGATAAAATAAGCATAAAGTTCTTTGGAATATGCTTAATTCTTTGTTTAAGACGGATTGGCGCCTTGGGGATTTACCACAATACCCCTTTTAATATTTAAACGGAACTAAAAAAAGCAACATTTTCTGAACTGGGTGGCCACCGCAACACGCCACTATCACGGTGGCTCACTGAAAAATTGAAAAATGGGAATTGGGCTTCCTCCACGCCGCGCCACCATCACGATGCCCCTTTGGAAATGCCAGTTTGGCTACTGACGCGATGCACCAACATCGAGTTGGTCTACTGGAAATGGACAACTGAGAATTTGGACCTCTCCGCGACTTGCCAAAATCGTAGAGTCTCACTAAAAATTGACAATTGTGATCTTACACTTCTCCGTGATGCGTTATGGGCCCTAATCACGGTCTTTTACGACTGAAACTTAAAATAGACATAACTTCTTACTCGGTTATCAGATTTAGCTGAATCTTATATTGTTGGAAAGCTAATTCAATTTCCTACACATTGAAGGGTCTAAATCTGGAAAATTCTACATGTATGAAAAGTCATTCTCTCTTGAAGCCAACCCTTGACATTCTCAATGCTAAATTAAACTAGGAAAAGTATGGGGTGTTATAGATATACACAGTTCTTATCCCTTGCTCATTGTTGATTCATGTATTTCTTTTATATTTAGTTTGAGGACGAACTAGATTTTTAGTAGTGGATGATGCAACGACCAACTTTTTGATGGAATATGTGAAATGTGTGTTTGTGTGTGATTTGACTAATTTACCCCTCTTCGTAGTTGTATTATTATATTTTTGAGGCGTGGATGTATTTGGCACGGTACCCCATGCATTTTGATTGCATTTATGCGATATTGTGGTTTTTTAAAGGCTTCGAGTGTCTTATTTAGGACTTACGTGAATACCTTTTGATCCATATGATGGATGATTAAACGGATTGTGCCAATAGCTCCAGAATATCAATTTTAGACTAGGTAGACAATTATTTCGGGTCCGATTGCACCCGACCTTATTTCGACCAGTTGGTCAAAAAGTTGGAAAGTTGGAAATATGGGTGTAGGACCCACATTTGGTTGAAACGACCTCGAATGAAAAATCTGACTTTGCCAGCAGCTGTGTTTAGGGTGGTAACATGTTTGGTGTAATTTTACGAGTTTTAAATCTCATTTTGATCTTCATATTAAAAAATTAAAATTTTGGATTTTTGGGATCAAGTCTATGAAAATGCCGTTTTAAAAAAAATTTGACTTCCCCAACATGTCTGAAACATTGAATTTAGTATGGGTACATAATTTTTTTTGTATATATCGGACTCCGAACGAATTTCGATCACCCCATCGAAGTCCGAGTTGGACTTAAAAAAATAGTTTTTTTCTATAGCTGGTGCAGAAAAATCTGCATTATTAAAGCAACTTTTTGGGCCCATTTTGCTCATTTTTTATCTTGAGAGTTAAACCATAAAATAGTGTGAGAGCTTAAAAGTGAAGCTTTTGGGAGTTTGAGAAGCTAGATTAACACCTATTTCTTGATTCTATTAAAGATATAAGGTAACTCCTTTTCTTAGTAATTCTCAAAACGCAAAAACTGTAGGGCTTGGTTTTAAACTACAGTTTCACTCCTTTTCACTTGAATAATATTTTTATCGTATAATTACTAGTTTTTCATCAATTTAACCTTCAAAACAACTCTGATTCTTGATCTTAACTTGAATTTCAAAGATTTTACTTGATAAAACTTAAATATGATTTTTCTTTGGTTTGAACTTCTTTTTTTTACTTGATTTGACTTGGTTTTAAGATGTTGATTTCTAAAAATATTAGGAACATGTTTTTGAAGTAAAGTTAAGATTTTTCTCTTCTTTTTCAAAAATCAGTCTCGAGGGTCTGTTTTGACCCCAAACCTAAAGTAGTCAATATGGGTGTCATTAGTTTTATTTTGACGCGTAGATTCCATATTTGACATTTTTACTAAAGTTCAGAATCGTTAGTGGAAAGTAAGGTCATGGATTCAAAGTTGTAACGACCCAAAATCTCCTCCCGGAACGTCACACGATGCTTAAGGCTACAAGTAGCCCCAAGCTAACCCTTTGAGCCCGTCACTACATAAAATAACTAATTTCAAGAAGAAATAAACAAAACACTGGCACTGTCGTATCAAATGATAGAAAATACGAAGAAAATACTTTGTCCAACCGAACACAATACTGGAAATCTCAATATAATAATAATATGATAACTATTCTGACAAAGCCTCTACTACTCAAGTCTACTAGAGAGCCACTGGGACAGGTCCCCAAAACTGACTCAAACTAAATTGAAAGCAATAATATGTCTACTTACAATACTGAAATGTCTAAAGATAGGTCCTCAGACCATGAGGACTCATCACTGTAGAGATGTAAACAACGGTACTTGGAAATCACTGACGAGGCTGGGACTGAGCATCTGAACCTACATTATAAGATAATGTAGCGCATAGACATATATGTGGATCATCACTTGGGAATGTACTGAGTATATGGGGGTGTATGCATGTATATAAAATAATATCCATGCTCTTTAATCTATTCATGCATGCAAATATGAATGACTCACATAGCTTGAATAAGTATAATATAATAAGCTCATAAATCATGTAGAATGAAGTATGTAACACAAATCTTGCGAGTCATTATACTTTAGCTTTAAAATCTGTTCCCTCCTCTTATTCTCATTACTTGAAGGATGAAGGAAGCTCTAAATAATACTTTCAACTCATGCATATATCTCATGAAGAGTAAAACTTCTTTAATGCTCAAGAACTTAGAACTCTTTTAACTCAAGACACTTAGAACTCAGAATTATATAACTCTTACTAGTAGAGAAAACTACTTTCTTCTTGGGAAAATTTTACTTTAAGAAACTATTTCAAAAAATCTTATTACTAGGGAAAAATACTCATAAGCTGTTTATTCACTGTTTACTTATTTCAAAGATTTAGGGAGGTTCTCTTAACCGACATTAACCAAGTGAGCTAAGTCCAACATCTTTTCCTCCTAAGGAAGAAACCTCACATAGGGGAGAGGAGTCATAGTCTTGCCAGGGAGAATAACCTAAACTCAGTGATCATATATCTCGGCCTCGGGCCCATAAATCTCAATCCTATGGTGGCACATAGTTCTGGGGTATAAAATCGTAGTAACTTACCCTAATCGGTGCTAAATACTACTTCCTTTAGTTAGCTACACTTATCTCCGGGAAATCCACTTTAAAATAATATCATGGTTCATAAGAACCCAACTATAAAATCTGTAATCTCATTTGGTAAAGTGGATTTCAAAGCTACTATGACCATTAAGGTCAGAACTTTCTCAATGATCTCAAAATACTAAAATCATGGGTGCTTATAGCACAAAAGTTCATAAAAACCAAAATCTCAAGTAAGATTTAATGACCCATAATTAAATCTCAAGTTAAGACTCATCAAAATGCATACTAGATGTCATAAGGATACACAAATCATGTAGAAATCTGAAATGTTCAGCAATTTGTCTTAAAATCTCAACATACTTATGTACTTCAATTTCCAGAACATTGGCAAATCTCAAAATCTCATGCATAGTAATATTGGGTATGAACCCACACTTCAAATTCATAGGAGAACTCATAAAGTCATATATCTTTGTAATTTAAAACAAGTTTTGGGCACAAGGACGAAAGAATTATCCTTGTTCAAACCCCACATACCTTAGATTGTAACTTAGATGAACAAGCTTGCTTGAAAATCTTCTTCTTACTCTTGAGAGAGGGTTCTTGAAACCTTGAACTTGGGGAACTCAAATCTCAACTCAATTTGTAGAATCTATGGTGAGTTCTTGAATTTCTTGGAGTAGGGTTTTGGGTTTGTTCTGGAGAAAGAAACCCTAGCCTTTGGATGTTTTGGGAGATAATGAAGTCATATGCTTCGTTTTGCATATATCTAAGTGTTAAAAGGGGAAAAAGGCCAAAAATTCCTTTTAAAATGAGTTAAAAATAATGAACGGAATTTGTGACGGTCAGAGTGACGGTCCGTCGCTAGTCTGACGGCCCGTCGCATATTGGTCAGAAAAAGGCCACACTCCCTCAGTTGCGACGGTCTTAGCGATTGTCTGTTGCTAGCTTGACGGTTTGTCATCTTAGCCGTCGCACTTATGCTAGAAGAGGGATTCAATGCCTTGGTTGCGACAGTCTGGGCGACAGTCTGTCGCAAGCTCGACGGTCCGTCCACCTGTCCTCCACACCTGGGCGGTTCCGACAGCTCTTGGTAAAACTGCCATAACTGCTCACTCCGATACTAAATTTGGATGAAATTGGTATCGCTGGAAAGTTTATTCAATTTCCCACATGATAGAAAGTCATTTTTAGTAAAATTCAATAAAGATTAAAATACTAATCACTTGGTAAGTCACTTCTCAATCTTTTAGGGCCGAAATTACACTTTATTTGACACGCTCTAAGGCTCAGATTACGACGGAACTTTTGTGGGGTCTTACAATATATCCCCCTTGGGAATATTCTTCCTCGAATACCGCTACTTAGACTAAGAACACAAGAAAAACTGAGTACACATAGCTAAAGCAATTTGCTAAACGGGCTTAAAATCACTCTAAGCTCTTGAATACTTCAGAAATTACAAGAACTCATGTAAGAATAGATGCATAGCTGAAATTTTGATTAGAAAGGATGAATTAAGGAGGAATAATACGTTCAGCTTGGTCTGAACTCATAGAGAAGAGTTGCGGGTACTTGGATCGCATGTCTGTTTCTGCCTCCCAAGTAACGCCCTCAACTGATTGGTTCCGCCACAAAACTTTGACCAAGGGAACCTCTTTGTTCCTCAATCTGCGGATCTAAAAATGTAGGATCTCAACAAGAATATCATCAAATGAAAGACTATTCTGAATAACAACACTCTCTGAAGGATCTACTACAACAGAATCACCAATATGCTTTTTAAGCATGGAGACATGAAAAATAGGATGAACGGCTGACAACTCTGCGGGCAACTCAACTTCATAGGCTACTTTACCAACACGACTCAAGACTCAATAGGGGCTCACATAACGGGGACTAAGCTTCCCTTTTTTACCAAACCTCTTCACCTCTTTCATGGGTGAAATCTTTAAGTACACCAAATCACCTACCTCAAACTCAAGATCCCTTCTCCTCACATCGGCATATGACTTTTGATGACTCTGAGCTGTCTTCAATCTTTCTCTAATAAACTTCACCTTTTCCATAGCCTCGAATACCGCATCAGGTCTAATCACTGCAGCTTCACCCACTTCAAACCAACCTATGGTTGATCTACATTTTCTACCATACAAAGCCTCAAATGGGGCCATCTCGATGCTAGCATGGTAACTATTGTTATAAGCAAACTCGATCAATGACAAATGCTCATCCCTACTACCTTTAAAGTCAAAAGCACATGACCTCAACATATCTTCTAGAGTCTAAATGGTCCTCTCAGCTTGACCATCTGTCTGTGGATGAAAAATAGAACTCAAATGAACTTGGGTACCAAGACCCTGCTAAAACGCTCTCCAAAACTGAGAAGTGAACTTAGTACCTTTATCCGAAATGATAGACAAGGGAACTCCATACAGCCTGACTAGCTCCCGGATATACAATCTAGCATAATCCTCAGTTGTATAATATGTATGCATGGGCAAGAAATGCGCGAACTTAGTCAGCCTATCTAAACAACCCAAATAGAATCATGATGACAACGCGAAAGAGGTAAACAGTTACAAAGTCCATATTTACCTTGTCCCACTTCCAAGCGGGTATACCAAACTCTTGCATCACACCACTAGGTCTTTTGTGTTCTACCTTAACCTTTTGGCACATTGCATACTTTTCTACAAACTCAGCTATATTCTTCTTCATACCACTCCACCAATAGATTTCTCGCAAGTAGCAGTACATCTTGGTAGCGCCGGGATGGATAGAATTCCGCTCATCATGCGCTTCATCCATAATCCTCTTCCTTAGATCATCAACACATGGAACACACAATCTACCCTGCAATCTCAACACGCCATCTCCCCCTTGGAAGAAAACCTCTAGCTTTTGGTCCTTAACTAACTCCTTCCCTCTGACCAAACTAGGACCTCTTTCTTGCTTCTCCTTTACTTTTGAAACTAAAGAGGATTTGGAACTACTTTGCACAAAAGTACTTCCCTCAGCGGAATCACGCAACCTAATACCTAATCTAGCCAGATGGTGTACATCACGAGCTAACTCTTTCTTACCTTCTTCCATATGAGTAACACTACCCATGGACAACCTACTAAGGACATCTGCCACTATATTGGCCTTGCTCGGGTGATACAACACACTCATATCATAGTCTTTTAACAACTCTAACCACCTTCTTTGCCTAAAATTCAACTCCTTATGAGTAAACACATACTGCAGGTTCTTATGATCAGTAAACACATCGACATAGACACCGTAAAGATAGTGTCTCTAGATTTACAAAGCAAAGACCACAACAGCTAATTCAAGATCATGGGTAGGGTGATTCTTTTCATACGGATTTAACTATCTAGAGGCATAGGCTATAACATTACTTCTTTGCATCAACACACAACCCAAACCTACTCTAGAGGCATCACAATACACCATAAAACCATCTGTACTATCAGGAAAAGTCAACACATGGGTTGAAGTAAGTCGAGTTTTCAACTCCTAAGAACTCTTCTCACAGAAATCTGACCACTGGAACTTAACTTTCTTTTGGGTCAACCGGGTCATGGGAGATGCAATAGAAGAGAATCCTTCAACAAAACAACGATAGTAGCTAGATAGACCCAAGAAACTCCTAATGTCAGATAGAGAGATAGGTCTAGGCTAATTTTTTATAGCTTCTGTCTTTTGGGGATCAACTCTAATGCCTTTAGCTAAAATTATATGACCCAGAAGGGCTACTGATCTTATCTAAAATTCCCACTTGTTGAATTTGGCGAACAACTGATGATCCTTAAGAGTTTGGAAGACAATTCAAAGATGATCTGCATGGTCGTTCTTAGAATGGGAGTACACAAGGATATCATCTATAAAAATAATGATAAACATATCGAGATATTGCTTGAACACTCAATTCATGAGGTCCATAAAGGTTGCTGGGGCATTGGTTAGTCCAAAAGACATGACTAGAAACTCAAAGTGACCATAGCGGGTTTAGAAGGCTGTCTTTGGAATATCACATTCCCTCACTTTAAGCTAGTGATAGCGGGATCTAAGGTCTATCTTGGAGAAATAACTCGCACCTTTCAACTGATCAAACAAGTTATCAATTCTTGAAAGAGGATACTTATTTTTGACTGTGACCTTGTTAAGCTGACGATAGTTAATGTACATACGTAATGAACTATTTTTCTTTCACACGAATAGAACAGGTACACCCTAAGGAGAAACACTGGGCCTTATGAAACCTTTATATAAAGGATCTTTGAGTTGCTCTTTCAAGTCCTTAAGTTATGCAGGTGCCATACGATATGGGGGAATAGAAATGGGCTGAGTATCGGGAAGAAGGTCAATCCCAAATTATATCTTTCTATCAGGAGGTACCCCTTGGAGATCTTTCAGAAAAACATTAGGAAACCCATTAACAATACTGACTGACTGAATAGTTGGAGCCTCGAACTTAGTGTCTTTGACTCTAACTAGGTGATAAATGCAATCTTTGGATATTAGCTTTCTGGCCTTGAGATAGGAGATAAAATGACTCTTGGGAGATACTGAACTCTCGGACCACTCAAAAACTAGTTCATCAGGAAACTGAAACTTGACCACATGGGTACGACAGTCTATAGATACATAATAAGAATGAAGCCAATCCATACCCAAAATAAGGTCAAACTCTACCATGTCTAACTCTATCAAGTCAGCAAATATCACTCTATGAAGAACAGTAACAGGAGAATGTTTATACATTTGTTAGTAATAATTGACTCCCCTATTGGTGTGGAAACTAGGAAAGGCTCAGCAATCCTTTTAGGACTCATTTTGAAATTCACAGCTACAAATGGGGTCACATAAGAAAAACTTGAACCGGGGTCCAACAACACATAAACATCAAAGAAAAAGACATAGAGCATACCAGTAGCAACATCGAGAGAGTTTTCCTGCTCCTAATGGGATGGTAAGGAATAGAATCTATTTTGGCGCTGACCGCTAGTAGTGCTAGATGAAGCGCCCTGAGCAGGGGCGGGATGGGGTACAGGAGCTGGTGTACTAGTAGTTTGTGCTTGAGGTCGAGCATCTCTGTTCCCCTGCCTAGCATGTGGGAAATCTTTAAGGCTATGGCCCAGCTTTCCATAACCAAAACAATCCCTCTGGTCTACTAAGAACTCACTGGGATGGTCCCTACCACACTTAGCACAAGAAGGGTAGTGGGTCTGTTACTTATATTGTTCTGCAAACATAGAAGACCTGTTCCCTTGCTCCTGTCTACCTCTAGGCACGGGAGCACTAGCTGATGAAAGTGACAGTATAGGCGAACGACTCTAGAACTGTGGACAGTTCCCTCCATAGGACCTAGCCTGACTATACTTATGTTGCTCAGATCTAGCCCTCTTGTTACCCCTCACTCTATCTCTCTCTTATCTTGTCTGCCTCTATCTGTTGTACATGTATCATCAACCTAGATAGAACCATATCCTTATTTAATATTGCAGTCATACACTCCTTCAGTACCAAACCAGAAACACTTATCATGAACTTGCTCATACTAGCTCGGGTATCAAAAATAAAATTAGGAGCATACTTGGCCAATTGGTTGAACTTCAAGCAATACTCCTTAACAGTCATAAAGCCCTACCTTAAGTTCATAAAATCCTCAATCTTTGTTTTCTTCATCTCAAGAGGAAAGAACTTGTCCAATAATGCATCTTGGAACACCTGCCAAGTCATAGGAGAAACACCCTCACCTCTACCCTTCTTCTAGGATACCACCCAATCATAAGCCATGTCTTTCAATCTGTATGACGCCAGCTCAATACTTTCTTCCTCAAAAACATACATCACCTGTGTGATCTTTCTCACCCCCTCAAGGTATAACTGTGGGTCCTCACCTTCCTTAGACCCCTAAAACTCTGGTGGATTCATTCGTATGAAATCACGTATCCTAGCAGCATCTAAATCACCTCCCTGCTAATTTACAACTATGTCCTGGTTATTGGCCTGAACATTAGCAATGACTGCTTGGGCTAACGCTTGAAAGGCTTCCCAAAACTTAGCATGAGACACTGTCTCATTTAAGGGATCAACAGGCTGGGGTTGCTTATTATCATTTCTGCGGGCATTCGCTCTTCAGGGAGGCATTTTTTGAAATATGAGAGCGTGAATTATTAGATGAGAGGGACAACTGTAGGCATGATAGAATATGAAAGAAAAAAAACAACTTTTTCCTAAAACATCGCATAGCCTCTTGCTCATAGATATGGCACGCTACACACCGATGATCAAGACTCTACTCAACGCGGCTTGTCAGACTCTCTAGGACTCCTAAAAACTTAGGCTTTGATACCAAGTTTGTAACAACCCGAAATCTCCTCCCAGGATATCACATGGTGCTTAAGGCCACAAGTAGCCCCAAGCTAACCCTTTGAGCCTATCACTACATAAAATAACTCATTTCGAGAATAAATAAATAAAACACTGACACTATCTTATCAAATGATAGAAAATACAAAGAAAATACTTGGTCTAAATGACCACAATACTGGAAATCTTAACATACTAATAATCTGATAACTAGTCTGACAAAGCCTCTACTACTCAAGTCTACTAGAGAGCCATTGAGAAAGGTCCCCAACTGACTCAAACTGAACTAAAAGCAATAATATGTCTACTAACAATATTAAAATGCCTAAAGATAGGTCCTCAAACCATGAGGACTCACTACTGTAGAGATGTAGACAACGGTACTTGGAAATCACTGACAAGGCTGGGACTGAGCACCTGAACCTACATTATAAGACAATGTAGCACATAGATGTATATGTGGATCAGCACTTGGGAATATACTGAGTATATGGGGCTGTATGTATGTATATAAAATAATATCCATGATCTTTAATCAATTCATGAATGCAAATATGAATGACTCACATAGATTGAATAAGTCTAATGTAATAAGCTCATAAATCATGTAGAATAAAGCATGTAACACAAATCTCATGAGTCATTATACTTTAGCTTTAAAATCTACACTCTCCTCTTATTTTCATTACTCGAAGGCTGAAGGAAGCTCTAAACAATACTTTCAACTCATGTATATATCTCATGGAGAGTAAAACTTTTTTAATGCTCAAGAACATAGAACTCTTTTAACTCAAGACACTTGGAACTCAGAATTATATAACTTTTACTAGTAGAGACAACTACTTTCTTCTTGGGAAAATTTTACTTCAAGAAACTATTTCGAAAAACCTTATTAATAGGGAACAATACTCATTAGCTGTTTATTCACTATTTACTTATCTCAAAGCTTTAGGGAGGTTCTCTTAACTGACATAAACCATGCGAGCTACATGGAGTCCAACTTCTTGTCCTCCTAAGGAATAAACCTCATGTAGGAGAGAGGCGCCATACTCTTGCCAGGGAGTATAACCTCAACTTAGTAATCACTTATCTCAGCCTCAGGCCAATAAATCTCAATCCGACAATAGCACATACAGGGTATGAAACCATACTAACTTACTCAACTAAGTGCTAAATACTACTCTCTTTAGTTAGCTACACTCATCTCAGGGAAATCCACTTTAAAATAATCTCATGGTTTATAAGAACCTAACTATAAAATCTGTTATCTCATTTGGTAAAGTAAATTTCAAAGCTACTATGACCATTTAGGTCAAAACTTTCTCAATTATCTCAAAATACTCAAATCATGGGTGCTTATAGCACAAAAGTTCATAAAAATCAAAATTTCAAGTAGGGTTTAATGACCCATAATCAAATCACAAGTTAAGACTCATCAAAATGCATACTAGATGTCATAAGGATACACAAATCATGTAGAATCTGAAATGTTCAGTAATTTATCTTAAAATCTCAACATACTCATGTACTTCAATTTCTAGAACATTGGGAAATCTCAAAATCTCATGCATAGTAATAATGGGTATGAACCCTGCAATACCCTTTACTTTTTCCTAGCTCTAAATTATCCCAAGAATGTCTGAAGCTTTCTTTGAAAGATGAATCCACTTTTGTACACATTATGGCCGAAATACAGAAGGTAGTAAAACCACCCAGGTGCGATGGTGATGCCAACGGACCATCGGACTAGTGACGGACAGTTGCCCACGACCGTCGCAGCGAGCCAGTGTGACTACCTTCTACCCTGGATTGATGGTCCAAGCTGAAGGACCATAGAAATAGCAATGGATCATCACTCAAGTCATCGCAAAGGAAATAGTGAGGCTCTGTTCTACCAAGAAGTGATGGTTAGGACTAACGGATCATCGACCCAGTGATGGACCGTAGCACCCTATCATCGCACCAAGGCACTAAGTTCCAGTTTTGGTTCCAGTACGACGGTCAGTCCGATGGACCGTCGACGTAGCGACGGACCGTCACATGTTTCGTTCATTTATTTAATGCCATTTTTAAAGGGGATTTTTGGTCTTTTACCACCCTTTTATATACCTAGTTATATCTGACCAAAGCTTAGAAATTCATTATCTATCTACAACAACAAAATTAGGGGTTTTCCTTTAAGGTTAATCCCCAAGAAAAAAATCCAAATCCTCTTCAAGAACTAAGAGATTCAAATTTTTCAAATTCGAGAACTTCAAGAAACTCAACCCAGGTATGCATAGTGTTCATTAATGGACTTATTTTGTCCATGGAGCCCAAGAATCTCTTTTCAAAGTTCAATTGTATGGATTTCTTTATGAATTTCATGTTGGGTTGCTTTTGTTCATGTTGATAATAACCAATTGAATTCTAATCCATGTTAGGGGATCAATTTTATGTGGAATTGATTCGTATAAAGGTAGATTCATGTGGACCTATGATTAAAACCTTGGGATGATGAAATTGGAGTTGAATCATGATGTTTATTTGTTATATAATATTGTCTACATATACTATGCCTGCCATGTGTTTGATTAAATGCCTATGTGAAGGAAAAAATGCCCAACTAGTATGATCTTATGAAATCCCCAATTATGTACAAGCTTATGCATATCATATGTTTGATGAATTTCCTTAATAAATGAATTATGGGTTGCGATGTTGGTCATGTATTCAAGAAAGTCATGCTTTGTCAGTTTCTTTCCATCGAGTCCTAGGGGTACTTGTACCCAACAATTTAGCTGTATGCCTAGAGCCAGTGTCATGTTTTCACAATATCCTCAGTCAATCCATGGTCCATAGAATTCAGTCAGTCATGTGACTCAGGAAAGCTCAGTGATCCAGTAACCTCAGTAATCGTACAAACTCAGTTAGTTGTTAGATATCAGAGTATTCCATTAGTTAATGAAATTTAGTAAACTCAGCCCATGTTCAGATCAGTAAATCACGTTCAGTTTCTATTCAGATGGGAGTAGAAATTAGCGCCGAGTGAACCCAAGTCTGGGAACTCACCTGCCAGTACAGGGTGTGATTCTTAGAAGCAATCTTTGTATTCCAGAAATACGTAGCCAGCGTAGGTTGAGACATCATACCTACTAGTTGAGGGCAGATAAGGTGGCTTAACCTACTAGTTGAGGGTTCCTACCATTCTCATTAGAGTAACCTGCTAGTCGAGGGTCACTCACATGTTATTAGTTATATCAGTCATCAAAACTAAGTTACCATTCATATTAGTTATCAGTAAATTCATGTTATCACGATCTTATTTATAGTTCTATGTATTCATGCATGCATTCTCACGTTCATATTAGTCAGTTAGCTAGTATTGTTCAGACATATGAACCCCATGCATTTAGCATACCTCACATGCATACCAGTATATTCAAAGTACTAAAACATTTGTGCTATGGTGTCTTATACCATAGGTTCAGAGACACGAGATCCAGAGCATCAGTACATTCCAGTCTTAGCAGTCAGAGTTAGTAGTGAGTCCTGATCTTTCAAGGATATAATCATTACTTTATTATCTCATTAATTAATTTATTAGTTGGAGTTAGTTGGGGACATGTTCCATCAACTCCTTATTCAGACAATTTAATCAGTTAGAGGCTTTTCCGACTACCATGTTCAGTTAATTATTTCAGTTGTTTTGGGTATTTCATACCCCACCCATATGTTATGATTTATTAGATCATATGTTACATTTTGAACCTTATGGACTTTTAGTTCATGTTTCCGTATTATATAGTATATTATGCAGTATACAAGTACAAATATCAGTCATGGGTTAGCTTATGGTCTTTCGGGTCATGAGCACCATGTAGCATTTTGGGTACCAGATTTGGGGCGTTACAAACCCACACTTAAAATTCATAGAAAAACTCATAAAGTAATATATCTTTGTAATTTAAAACAAGTTTTGGGCACAAGGACGAAAGAATTATCCTTGTTCAAACCCCACATACCTTAGATTGTAACTTAGATGAACAAACTTACTTGAAACTTTTCTTCTTACTCTTAAGAAAGGGTTCTTGAAGCCTTCGACTTGGGGAACTCAAATCTCAACTCAATTTGTAGAATCTATGGTGAGTTCTTGAATTTCTTAGAGAAGGGTTTTAGGTTTGTTCTTGAGGAAGAAACCCTAGCCTTAGGATGTTTTGGGAGATAACGAAGTCATATGCTTCGTTTTGCATATATCTAAGTGTTAAAAGAGGAAAAAGGCCAAAAAGTCCTTTTAAAATGACTTAAAAATAATGAACGGAATTTGTGACGATTGGAGTGATGGTCCGTCGCTAGTCTGATGGCCCGTTGGATCATCCATCGCATGTTGGTAAAAAAAATACCACACTGCCTCAGTTGCGACGGCCTTAGTGGTGGTCTGTTGCTAGCTTGATGGTCTGTCATCTTGGATATCTCACTTAGTCCAGAAGAGGAAGTCACTGCCTTGGTTGTGACGGTTTGGGTGACGGTCCATCGTAAGTTAGACTGTTCATCCACCTGTCTGTCATACCTAGACGGTTCCTACTGCTCTTAGTAAAATGACCATAAATCTCAGCCCAATACCGAATTTGGACGAAATTTGTATCGTTGGAAAACTAATTCAGTTTCCCATATGATAGAAAGTCATTTTTAGGAAAATTCAATCAAGGTTAAAACACTAATCACTTGATAAGTCATTTCTTAATCTTTTCGGACTGAAATTACACTTCACTTGACACACTCTAAGGCTCAGACTATGAGGGAAGTTTTGCGGGGTCACTTAACACATTCGAGGTAGGTTATGACTTAACTCTTTTAGACTGAGTTAGGTAGTAAATGATGGAACAAAATGCATGTTAAGGGTGGGAACTAATCAAGAAAATGGCTATCTATGTGTTGTGCCTGTGTGGGGGCCTACATGTGATGTAATTGTTGAAATTGAGATATTGTGTGATATGCACGAGCGTATGGGATCCTATATGGTGTTGATAACCTTGAATGCATGTGCATAATTGTATTGTGTTTTTTTTAAATACCTATTGTGGTACCTTTGGTGTATTGATGAATTGTGATATACATATATAATGTGTGAAAATTCATGGATGAACGGAAATAGTAAGTAAATATTTGCTCACATGGTTATCAAAATATATTGTTGTGGTTGGTTGTGGAAATATATCATGTGGTTGGTTGTGGAAACACTCATTGTGATTGGTTATGAGCATTACATCATCATATCTTATTGTGAGCATTACATCATCATATCTTACTCATTCATGGAATAAATGGTATCACTGTGGGAATACCTGAGAAATATTGGCAACACCTTCTTATGATAAAAAATGTGACATCTTATAAAAACCCTTCCCGAGGGATATACCAGGAAGAAGATATGGATATATGAATCGTATATGGATTGACAAATCCCCATGTGTCCCACATCTGAAGGCTTTCCTTCATGTGTTCTTCTTATTGAAGGGAATTGTCATTTATCTAATTGAACTAAACATTGAATCTCTCTAGGCAGTTGTTGTAGAGAATACTAAAAAGTTTTGTTCCTATTCAATGATATCTATTTAGCGAAAAGTCAACTATTTAATTAGCTTCCTTAAACAGTGAGTAATATAAAAAAAATAGAGTCATCGTTATGATTGACAACTTTGGTAATCTTCTTTAGCTTCAGATATCTATATTTTTGTTTGTTATCATATTTGCCACCACCAAAGAATTCAATTCAATATTTTTTTTTCCAATTCCATACTATAGTTTCTCAAACAAGTATCGTTAATGTTTTTATATGTTTTTGGAAAATGGGTTTTTGATTCTTATTTTTTGAAAAATAATTAAAGTATAAAATATTGAAAATAGAATTGTCACTTAATTCTTAAAAGAAATTAAGAAAACTTGACCAAAGTAGAAATATTTTAACCGAGGAATCCATTAGAAGTTCAAAGATCTAAGTAAGAGTTCATATCTATATATGTATGTATGTATATATGTATGTATGCATGTATGTATGTATGTATATATTTTTCATTTATTGTAGATCAGACCAAGAAACATTGATATTGTGGAAGCCGCATATCGATGCAAAAGTCTATTTTGCTACCTTCCAGTAAAATGTTCATATCTTCTGGTTGAAAATTTTAAATTATGAATGGTTTGAAGAGTTTAAAACTAGACTTGAAGGATTTTGATTTGATAGCTAGTAGGTCTTCTAATTCTATATATATTTGGGAGATATGTGTGTCCATGTTAGACTATGTACGAGGTTATGTGAAATATTCCACCGTATTAAACCTTCAAGTTGAACTTTTATTTTAAGGCTTCATTTGTCCTCTTGATTTTAGTTTAACACTTCAAGTAACTTCATCTAAGTGTTTCTAGGTATAATCACTCATTTAAAATTATTCTCCGACATCCCATTGTCGAGTGACGTGAATCATAAGAATTTGAATGTAAATCATAATAATTAGCAATTTAAACTAATTAAAAAGATGTAAAATAAAATTAGTTGACTCTCTAAATTTTATAACTGCTAGATAAATTGGGATGGAAGAAAAATTACAATAAATCACAATAATTAATAATATAAAATATTTACAAAAATATTTTTAAAAAATTAGGTAACTCTCAAAATTGTATCAATAACACATAAATAGAGATAGAGAGTCTAACATATATTATTTAAAAATTATGTAAAAATTTACTATATATCACAATAGTTGACCTAAAAATATTCTTCACGTTGGGTCCATGTTAACACGGGTGATATCCTCCTAGTTTAATATACACACCAAGGTATGATATGGATCTATTGAGGAAGCTTTTGAAAGTGCTATTGGATTTGGGGAATGCATGCATATTTGTTAATAGGTAGTTAACCTACAAAAATTAGCATTGGAAAATTTCATACTTAACAAGATTTTTTTTCCGCAAACAAAATGCAAAAGAAAATTGAGTTTTTGAAGTATCAAGTCAAACTCATCCACCCAAAAGTATATCATTTAAATGATTGAGAACTACAAAATGATGGTCTAAAAGTAAAGAACTCAAACAATTTTGTAGATTATTAATTGTTTCATACTTATTTCATATCTATATATATAATAAATAAGAATAGTCTAGCCTACAATTATGTCAAGTAGCTGAAGGAGACATGCCATAAATATTTATTTTTTAATTAAATATAATTAATTTTCTAATACATAAATGACTTACAATATTTAATTTGGGGCGATATAATAAAGTCATGGTTGAAGCAACTGACAAGCATATCGAAACTGTTGCTTCTACAGAATAGAAATATATATGACCACAAAAATTAATTTATAGTACACACATACATTCTAAATATTTTAGAGTTGTCTTTTTTGTTTTTACAAACTTATTTTGAGTGTACTGTTCTTAAAAGACATTAAGCATTTAACTTCACAATGTAATATTATTTATAAAAGTAAGGAGTAATTTTAATTAATAAGATGTTAGCCATTATTTTCTAATACATTACCTTGGATGTTGTTGCAAAACGTCTTATTTATTAATATGGAGTTTTGATTTTTTCAATTCAAAATTCTAAAATATTCTTAATAAAAAGTAGGTAGTTCTTCTTTCTTTTATTATGCAAATTTTATACCTTTTTTTTTAATCTTCAATATTATTTTATATGAAACTAAAATCATAAAACTCACCATTAAAATATTTTTGGGACCTCAAAAGTTTGGGTGCATAAATCATTGGGACCTCAAAAATTTGGGTGCTTAAATCATAAAGTAACACCTACCCCACACATTTAAGGTGTTTAAATTAGCTCATCAAGACTTACGATTCAAATTCTGTTGATTCATGTCACCCGACGATGGGATGTTGGAGAGTAGTTTAAAATGAGTGATTACACCTAGAAACACCTAGATGAACTCACTTGAAGTGTTAGACTAAGAGCAAGAGGACAAATGGAGACTTGAAATAAAAGTTCAACTTGAAGGTTTAATATGGTGGAATATTTCAAATAACCTCATGTGTTGTCTAACTTGTACACACATACCTCCCAAATATATAAAGAATTAGAAGACCTACTACCTATCAAATCAAAGTCCTTCAAGTCTAGTTTTAAACTCCTCAAACCATTCATCATTCAAACTTTTCTACCAGAAGACATGAACATTTTACTAAAATGTAGCAAAATAGACTTTTGCATCGATATGAGACTTCCTCAATATCCATGTTTCTTGGTCTGATCAACAATAAATGAAAAATACATACACACATATATGATTTTGTAGACACTCTTTAAGTGTCTTTAAAACTTTCTTAAATTTGTTATTAGAAATCTCACTAAAATCTTAAAGATCTACTAATGCATTCCTCGGTTAAAACATTTCTAAGTTGATAAAGTTTTCTTAATTTCTTTTAAGAATTAATTGATAATTCTGTTTTTAATATTTTTAGAGTTTAATTAGTTTTCAAAAAATAAAAATTCAAAACACTAAGGATACTAGTTTGAGCAACTATAATATGGAATTGGAAAAAAAATATATGAAATTGAATTCTTTAGTGGTGGCAGATAACAAATAGAGATACTGATATTTGAAGCTGAAGAAGATTATCTAAGATATTACTCAGTGCAACAGTGGTACTTATTTTGATATTACCCCTTGTTTCAGGGAAGCTAATTAAATAATCGACTTTTTGCTAAGCTAACATCGTCTAATAAAAATAAAACCTTTTTTCTTTTCTACAACAACAACCTAGAGAGGTTAAATGTTTAGTTCAATTAGATAAATGTAAATTCCTTACAATAAGAAGAATACATATAAACTTATAAAGTGTAAAGATTAATGGGCCTAGTTCATCATTTTAAATGATTATAGCAATGACAATTTGCCAAGGATCCTTAAGGTTGACTATTACATGTATAAATTGAATTCAAGGATACATTGTAAGAGCTTGCAAGCGTATTTCCTCTTCACCTACAAGTTTATCAGAACACTTTTATGTCATTTGATAAATTAAAAGACTTATTGAATGGTGATCAAAAGTTGAGAAATCAAAGTTATATATGTATTTGATTAAGACATTTAAGTGCTATGTACTGTGAAGTCGGGTAAGATGAGTAACTCTGACCTTAAGTAGAGAAAAAGGGGGTGTCATGAGTGCATTTGGGAGGCGATAAAGAAGGGTGGTGATATACCATCCTCCAAGCCTAGTGGAATCATGGAAATATGAAGTTGACCTTTGTCAACTCTAAATATTGAGTTTGGTCAAACTTCCTAAATTTTTAATTTTCAAGATGAAAATGGTATTTATTATATTATACTAAATGTGTCACCTATTTCCACAAGACATAAGTATCTAATCACATGTCACAGCTATGGGGAGGGTACAGTACAAAAAAGAAGAAACAAAATTATAAAATGGTCTTGAGAAACATTATAAATATTTCTCATGGTCAATTCTAATCTTTAAGTACTCTAGAATTCAATTCAAGGGTCCAAACCAGTCTCGAGTGCCTCGCGAAGTTGTAAACCAGCCAACCAAACAATAAATAACTTCTCAGACTTAGTGAAATTGTCAAAACTTAAAATCTACCTCCTCAATCTCAGTTGTTGAATCTGAACAAACTTTTTGAGTTTGGAACATATAAAACTCATCAATAATACATTAGATTATAGTAAGAAAAATATCACCTATCTCTACAAGTCATAAGAAACTCACCAAAGTTATGGGTAGGGTCAAACATGAGAAAAAAAGTAAAAAAAAATACAAAATAACCTTGGGAGTCATTACAAGCTGCTAATAGAGTAGAGTTTATTTTATTAGGATACCCATATAAAAAAAAAAAGGAAAAGTACACCATAAGACCTTATACTTCATAGTTAAGATCATGGCGGAATATAGGACTAAAGACATGACAACAACTTATTAAACAACTAAAAGTAAAAGGACAGCAACCAACCAATAGATAGACTCATATATTAAAAGACACAGACTTCACTAACAATCCAAAAGTAAATAAAATAAGATGGATAAACTATTCTATAATGACAACCTAATCTATAACCTCCATTTAATTGTAAATTAATTATTCGGAGAGGCCTTCTCATCATATGGTTCAGCAAAACCATTCAATTAATTCATCGTATAGTTTTCTCAGAAGAAGACTAAAGTAGAGCAACAATATTGGTGCTTGTGGTTTGATCCTTGCGATGACTTAGGAAATTATCTATTAATTCACTGATATTGTTAGAGGAATCATAAGCATAAATTCCATATAGGAAAAAAATAACAAAAGCAACATGCCCTCCTCTTGTAATCGAAAGCTTATCTACTTTCTTGATAAGACTTTTTATTCCCTCTTTTGGAAGCTGCAAAGCGTGCTGCTTTAGAATCTAACACCTTTATTTTAGTGTTTTTTTGGGACACTCTTTTATTTTTCGCCATTACAAAGGTTTAAAAGAGCAGTAAAAAGGCGTTTTGATCATTGAAAAGAAAAATATTTAATTTATAGGCACAATATTCTTTTTACTTCATGGTCAAATTTAGCCAATTAATTAATTAATTGTATATTTTGTAATCTTTTTAAGAGATTTAAATCAAATCACACGATGACTCTAAGTTTTGAACAAACTTGAGTTATATTTATTCCAATCAAGTCACATCTTCTAATTTTCCTTTAATAGATTACTCTATTTTAAAAATAAACTATTTTAGTACTTTCTTTACAACATAAACACATTAATTTTTTAATTATTTTTGCAATTTTTTGGAAGGTTGGTAGTTTGGTCATTAAATATTTTAAGCTGAAATTGTTGCTCCCTCAATTTTTAAATAAGCAGTTATTTTAGCTTGGGCGCACCCCTTAAAAAAATACCTATTCTATAAAATAAGTCCTCTTTGGGCTTAGACCCAAAGAACATCGGAGGGTTCATTTGAGTGAAATGTCAGACTCTAGTTGTTGTTGTATTCGCAGCTGGGTTGGCTGGTGCAACTACTTTCTGGTTATTTTGAGCTGACATTGAATGGAATAATGCTGTGAAAGTAGCCCTAAACTCAGCATGGGAGACCTGTTCATTTAGAGGGTCTTCTGGGACTAGTGGTGGTGTTTGTTGATTATCATTCCTCCTTCTGTTTATTCTCGTGGGAGGCATTTTCTGTAGATGGGTAGAGGACGAGTTAGATAAATAATTTTAATAGAGTTCACACTCTATCAGACGACATGAATTCTGAAAGAAGTAAAACTTTTCCTAAGGCATTTTGTAGCCTCTCACTCATAAGTGTGGCGACTCTACTCAATGCGGCTATCGGACACTATAGGTAATCTTAAACCTAATATTCTGATACCATGTTTGTCACGATATGAGACTGCCTCTTAGTCATAACACGATGCTTAGAATAACAAGTGACCCCAAGCTAACTCATGGCCTGGAACGACACTAAGAATACTGAAGAAATAATAAGGTACTGAGTGAAAAACTAAACTAAAATAAATAGATAATAGCAGTGATATTGAAATTAATATTGAATATCAATTTTAAGACTGTTTGGAATACCCAATGTGCTTAAATATAACTAGCAGTCTAAAAGCCTCTAAATCATATGAGTTGTTGGGATAAGCCCTCAACTAACTCCAATTGCTTGAAACTAAATAATAGATATCCAAAGGGACTATGGAGTTAATCCTAATCTGACGGGTGACCCCTTATAACCTAAGGTGGCTCCATAGTTCTTGAACTTGGGGATTTTTACTGAAGGTCTCAAACTAACTAATGGAAGAGCCTTTATCCCTACATTCACTCAGTGCTAAGTACTAATCCTAATGAAATACACTGAGAACTGATTACACTTATTATAATAATATCCTGGAGATAATAATTACTGGATATTCTAAAATATGCTCAAATATATGTAAACTGGAAAATATGGTATTTACAACTATATGCATGCTTTCCTAGGTATTGACTGTACATAATCCACCAACTTTAAACATAACAATATTAAACTGAAACATCATGAGGAATTTTAGGATTAAGCCCAAAACTTAACAATTTAGCATCATATAGGATTTCATGATTTTGAGTATAGAAAAATGCTTATCTTATGGGGAAACATATATTCATGGTTAAATTCAAGAAATAAGCTGAGAAATTATAGATACCATGCTTTCCATGGAACCCTAAACTTTAAGGGTAAATTTAACTTGAGAATCTAGTGTTTTTTTGGGACTCAATGGATGGAGCAGACAACCACCACTTTTTCTATTTAACACTGAGACAACCGTAGTTTATTCCTAACAACCAGTTGTCATCAAGAGTCATATCAAGGGACTGAGACTTTGGGTTTCCCACCATTGTAACAGCAAGTCCTTTTGACGACATGAGTAGTCTGATAACGAGTCATGTCATGGAGTTTTTATCGAGGGACTAAAATTCTGATTCCTCACTATCATGATGACAAGTCCTCCTGACTACTCATATGGTCTTACAATGAGTCGTTGTCAGAGCCGTCATCACTTGCAGCTTGATAGTGCCTCAGTAATTTAGCAATAACTTTTTATTTCGATATCGGACTAAGGTTAAATTGGTGACGTTTGAAACATAATTCAATTTTCTATCCCTTGGTGGGTCTCATGATCAGAAACTAGGGTATTACAAATAATATATATATATATATATATATATATATATATTTGCATATAATCAAAGGATGAAAGCTAACCAATAATGAAAGCTAAAATCTCGAGGCTCATAACCAAGAATGAAACCTAATACTAGCATAACAATGTATCTAATCAAAGAATGACTAAACATAGGATGATATATCAATAACATATCTTACTATGAGAAATAAAGGAATCAAAAACTTACCAAAAATCTTGGCTACGAGTCCAAACCATCTTGTCATGAACTAACCATAATATCCAACAATAAAGTAACAGGCTAGTCCGGATAAAAAATAGCCTAATCGGGCCCCCATAAGCTCGAAAGGTAAAAGAAACCATTCAAAAAATAACAACCATAGTTATACCTATACAACCCTCTCCCATAACACCAATAGATATAAGAATCAAAGAATTATATTGGTGATAGGCGATGTACATGAATAAATGAATGCAAGAAAAATAGGTGATACCATAGCCAATCGGAGTGCCATAATGAATGATGTTAATACACCTCCTCTAACTCAGTATCTCACAAAAAAGGACCTATGGCGTTCATCCTTCCCACATTGTTGCTCACGGATGAAGGGACCATAAGAAACTCGAGATATCCTTAATCAGTGTTTGGTCATGAACCAGGACTCAATAACTATCATAATCAAACTACTTCTATCAGTACTGGAGAGATATATAAGTATAATAAGTGCACAGACTTGAACCGTGACTAAAATAATATAAACTTGTAAATTCATTGCCTGAGATCAACTTTGAAACTAAATTGGCATAACAACATAGAAGGGTCTGAATCTCCCTTGATCGATGTAAATTGTAGTAGTTAAAGAGTGAATTGATAATGGATTGAAATCATCCTCGATTTAATCTTCAAAACAACTCATCTAGTTTTAAAAGCTCAAAAATAATAAAACAAGGTGGTACCCCTCCCATTGTAATAGAATTTACTTTAAAAGTGAAAAGTGGAAATAAATTCCCCTCTAGAAAATAGTAGTAAAATCAAAGTTTTGGTTGGATATTGATACGAAATAAATATGGAATATGAAAAAATTAATAAGATACAAAATTAACTCTTTTTTTTTTTGTTAAATATCAAGTAACTAGTTCTCAAGAAGCCACTTGGCATAATTATAGGTTAGATTATTCTCCTTTATATTATATATAGATATTAAATAAATTTGAAATAGTTAATAATCTATTTTTTTGTTGCCAAATTTCCTTTATTATATATACATAGATATAAAATAAATATGGAACAAATATAAAACAATTAATAATCTACAAAATGAATATCTTGTTGTCAAATGTCAAGTAGCTAGTTCTCAAAAAGTCACTTGGCATAATTATAGGCTAGACTATTTTTCTTTATTATATAAAGATATGAAATAAATATAGAAAAAATATGAAACAATTAATAATCTACAAAATTATATTTTTTTGTCAAATCTCCTTTATTTGGTATATAGATATGGAATAAATATGAAAAACAATCAATAATTCTTAAAATTATTTTTTTTTTGTCAAATGTCAAGTAGCTAGTTCTCAAAAGTTACTTGGCATAATAATATGCTAGATTATTCACCTTTATTATATATATAGATTTGTTTTTTGGTTTTAATATACTTTTTATTAATAATCATATCAAAATCCCCAAATCCACAAAACAATACAATTCTGTCAGGTCAAACCGACCCGACCCAATATGTAGTAAATAAAAAGAAACAAGTAGGGTTTCCAAAAAGGAGCTAAGACCACTCCTTTCATTATCTTCACTCTCCGCCACTGCTCCATTGCTTTCTTTGACAATACAAAGTTTGAGTTGCTACTGCTTTTGATCATCAATACCATCCCTTGGTGTTGTTAGTACCTTTCGTCTTCCAGCTAGCAAGAGTAAACTTCCTTGGTTCTTTTCCTTTTTTGCCTTACTGTTCTTTGAAGATACTGTTGACCATCTCCTTTTTTTAGCTGAGAATCCAATGTGAAGGTGAAATTTACCATTTTGGTGCTAAAAAGGTGGGTTCAATCCACTGAGAATTGATCAATCCACTTGGTAAGTAACTCTTCTTACTATGTTCAGCTCCACCTTCTAATATTTCATCTAACTTGTTCCTCCATGGATAGTTGACAAAGGGAGGGAGATTGTAAGGAACTCAGACCCACTGACAACTTGTAGATATCAATTTCCTCAGCTGTACTTCATGAAGACCTAACCTCCGACCCCCCTGATCTACTGAGAGGTTATTTTTTCTTGCTACGTTAGTTAGGCTAAGTAGTGTTTTCATTTTTTTGCTTACCTCTCTGATTTGTAAATATGGTGCAGTAGACTTGTCCTCCTCTGTTTGTTGTTTACTTCCCCACTAGTAGCCTTAGATATGGACATTGCTACTTGTCACTGTTAAGGAGCCTCCTACCCATGCCTGAGAGTTGATTGAAATTTATTTATGTAATGAACTCTTCCTCCAATGCTAAATTAGCCAAGTAATCAGCTAGTTGGTTACCTTCTCTAAATGTATAAATTATTTGAACTTGATTTGTAGCCAAGAATTGCCATATTTGCAGGATTGTATCCTCTAATCTCCATGGAATCCCCCACTCCTTAACTGGTATTTTCTGCATGAGAAATGAATCTGTCTGTATTATTATGTTACTGTGGTCTGTTGATCTGCATATTTTGTTGCACTTATATGAATATTTTATTGTGTCACCCCTAATTAATTTTTGTGGCCATTTAAGCATTAAAAAATTATTAATATTTTATAAAAAAAATATAAAATACAAACAAAATGATATATCAACATAAAATATTTGATTAACTATTTAACCCATATTTGCATGATATGAATATCTTGATTAATGCTACAAATTTATTTATGGTTTTGAATTCGAAAGAGAGGGTTATGCATATTGATAAACACTCATCTCTATGAAGGGACACAGAGTACATGTATTAATAGTAATATTTGGTGTATCAAAGTTGATAAAGCCATTGTGTCTGTAGCCTTTCCTACAGAACCTACAGATTAGGTTTATGTTCTTGATGTAAAAAGTGGGTATAAGCAGGAGGCCAGGAGCAATAAATTGATTTCTTTAGTGAGATATCAGGTGTGTCTGTTAGTATCGTTACAGAGTCATTTTCATTGGAGTCTGGGATCACACATATGCTAGCCTTCTTGAATTTGAACAATGGCACAATTACTCCTACTTGATATAATAATCTGAACATTCTAGTGTGTTACTTTTGATATGTTTACTTGGCTTGAAGTGGCACTGACTTAACTTCGTAAATTTTTTTATGGATTTCGCTATAAATTTGTTGTGCAATTTAAGTTTGTCCCATAAGTTGTGTACCATTTCTAAGTATTAGAATTTAGAAGATGCAGAATAGAGGGATACATGGAAAGGGTTAGACTCCAGTGATGTGAAAAAAAAAACTTAAGAAGTGTTGTTTCTATAAAACATAGGACAGAAACTTTATGCTATGTTTTAATTCAGTTCTAAACTTATGTTTGACCCATCGAGTTGGTTTACCTCAAATCCTACTTCTACATTATGATAACTCTCCCTTGGACATGCGATTTGTGGAGATGTTTTTCATGGCCAATCAAAACCTGAAAAAATCTTTAATGGAGGGAAATTAAGGATTGATTGGTGGAGCTAGTGGATTTTCTTCAATCTCTAATTGAGATAGAAACAGTGGAGTGAAGGTGACAATGATTGGAAAGACTTAGTCTAACATGGAGATGGGACTTATTTTCTGCCATATAGTCGACCTAAATAGATTATTTGGGACTAAGACATAGTCTTTGTTGCTTGCGTGTCAAGGGGATTCATATTACCGATCTTAAATTATTTGGAATTGAGGCCTGGGGATTCATATAGGATATAGATAATCCGTACTTGTTTGGGATTGAGGAGTAGTTATTGTTTGGGTATAGTGCAGAATTCGGTTTATGTTGGAATGAGAAGAGAAAACTTTGTACTTCACTGAGAAAGTTCAAATCTTGTGCTGTGGGAGTGAATAATAAACTTGCTTAGTTGGGACTTTTTGAGTGGTCTATTTGCCGAACTGGTAGCTGCTCTAAAGTATGGACCTTTCTACTAAAAGCTTCTTGGAGATTTATAGCAACTTATTATTTTCCTTGATCTCATCTCTCTTTCCAGATAATTGTGGTATTTGCAGTTGCATTTACTTCAAATGAAAATCACTTTTAAAATTTTTGTTGTTAGCAGCAGTAGACAACATGTTCAAATATGAAGTTATTGTTTCATATTACTCTATTTTCTTCATTCTGATTTTATCTATCAAGACAACCTGAACTTGTTTAGTCTTGATGCAACTTTTAGGTATATCTAAGTTATGTCCAGTAAGAGAGTTGATGCAGAGTTACTCATTTCTTTCCATATCTAAGCTATCAAAAAGGTTTGACACTATATTGTATGATTTTAAATATCTCATAAGTTATTCTTGATGAAAGGGTTAGTGAATTCTTTTATTTAAACTTACTCCTAGTCACTATGAGGTAAATATTTGAGGAACAGATGTGGCTATTATCTTTCGGAGTCATTTCTGCATTAAACAATTATTATATTAAATCAGCAGATGATAAATGAGGTATAAAACATCACTGATGAAGTGTTAAAAAGTGTTGTTTCCATAAGGCATAGGGCAGAAGCTTTATCTTGTATTTTGATTCAGTTCTAAAGTAAACTGTTATCGTTGGCCTAGAGTAGAGTCTACCAAATTTAACTTTAATATGGTATTACCAAATATTGTACCAAACCTAAGTTTAATTTACCGATTACCGAATTACCAAACCAAAGTTTAATGGTATGGTATTTGGTATGTACTTTCATTTACCGATTATCGAATTACCGAACCCGAATTATGATAATACCAAACCTAATACCGAACACCCACCCCTAATTATAGTACACAATAAACTCGAAATAATTCTAGTTGATCATATTTTGAACTTTAATTTCGTAAAAGATATGATATTGCTCATAAACACAACTATCATGTCATTTGACTCGAACGAATCCTCCTCCAAAATATTAAAAATCATTGTATGGCATGATTTAAGTGTAGCATGATAGGTTTGCCTTTTAAAGTCATTAGCATTGAACTCATTGTATTTTTAAAGTTATGGATTCATATCTACTATTAATTGTAATTTTAGTTGTATTTTTACACCTAAAATCATACTCCACATTAAATATATTGTGTTCATGTTATGATACCAAGGCCACACAAGTGGTTATTGGGTTGACAAGAATTGTTGGGTTACGAACAAGCAATTGGACTAGGTTAATTTGAATTTCAGGTTGAGTAGCTAATGTGAGGACAATTCCATAGTAGTATGTGATTCAGGCTTTATGTATTTTCCTAGAAAAGAGATGAGAAATCTTCCTTTATGCTTGAGGAATTTGGATCGAACCTGAGGTTTTCACTGCCGACAGTGGTGGCGTCGTCGTTGTTGTTGAATTTAAAAGGATTTTGAAGGGGAAGAGCGAATCGAGACATTTTTTTCTCTCTTCAATTTGGTAATTTCTCTCTTATTATTATTATTTCTTTTTCCTTCTTTAAAAAAGTTTTTTTCTTCCATTTATTTTTTTTGTTTGAAAGAAAATATATTATTTGCACTTGTGTCAAAGGTTTTTTGAAAATAGACTTTTTATCTTTATGAGGTAGTGGTAAGGTTGTGTACGATCTTCCTTCTTCAGATTTCCTTTGTGGAATTTCACTGAGTATGTTGTTGTTGTTGTTTGAAAGAAAGATATTATAAGTTGATGTTTGATCATAAAAATTGTGAAATTTGAAGAAAAAATGATGTAAATTGTATTTTAAAACTGAAGTTTTATTTGTATATAGATACTAATGTGAGTTATGTTTAAAATTTTAGGAGTGATTTGAAGTGAAAATAACATTTTGGAGATTTTTAAATTTAAAAAGTTGAAACATATTCTATGGTCAAACAAGCACAAAAATGATAAAAATGGTGTTTGAAAACAGTAGTAGTATGTGTAAATGAATACATATTAGAGTTATATTTGATTTTTTATGACTGATTTGAAGTGAAAACATCTTTTTAGAATTTGTCACGATCCAAATCCATTTCTGGCCATGACGGGTATCTCAAGCCCACCAAGGGTCGGAGACCACTCCCTTAGCCATATCTCAAGAGCAAAATAAAAGTAAACAATGGAAGCCAACCAAATCAATGATAGATAAATAAAATCAAAAGAAAATCTAAAGAATCAAAGTAAGATAACAATGATATCCAGATCCTGTCCACAAAAGCCTCTAAATCAAGAATATCAACTACGTCGGAACATACCTCGACTATGACCAAAAAGAATTCAAAAGAATTAAGATAATTAGGAAACTAATGAAATAACTGGGCCTTCCGAAGGAATGGAGGCTCACTACTTCACAACTGATCAACAGAAGTACCCAACCACCTAACACTACACAGGAGCAACAGAAAAGTCCTCCGATGAAATGATGCAGCATCCGGTGATGGTCAGTGAAGAGAGCACTGACATGTAACTCAGGGGATAGGGATAGAATAA
Source organism: Capsicum annuum (assembly GCF_002878395.1). Lineage (NCBI taxonomy): Eukaryota > Viridiplantae > Streptophyta > Magnoliopsida > Solanales > Solanaceae > Capsicum > Capsicum annuum. The sequence continues at coordinate 258,592 of NW_025893307.1, forward strand.
TGCATTACCAAAATCCAATCATAAACCACATGCACCATATTCATATACATCTATATAGGATGCTGTTGTAACACCCTACATTTTTTAGCTAGAAATCAAATCGTCGTTCCTATGTGTGTAAACTATAATCCATGATTTATATTTGAATATATATGCCATGATATTTATCCTAGTGGGTGAAGTGCTTATGAGGTGAAAGATGTTCATAGAAATCACTTGGAGCAAAGTTGAGCTAAGAGCCTTTGATTCGACCAAATTTTGGTATTTGATTCTACAAGGGTTAGCTTTGAATGTGTATAACTCTTTACATGTTTTTAATTTTGCATCTCAATACCCATCAAGTTTTAGATAATTGAATTAGCTTTTCAACGATACTAATTTCGGCGTAAACCAATATCCGACCGAAAAGTTATGACAATGCTAAGGCCATGCATCGTCTGGAAATCGCAAATAGCCACTGCATGAGGTGTGCTATTGGTATATGACGCACAACCTCAGGTGTGTGATTGGCATGCATCGCCCAGCAATAGCACAATGCCAAAAAAATTTCAATTTTGACTTATTTAAAGGGCATTGAGGTCTTTTCACACCCCTAACTCATTTCTAATAATTCTTAAATAATTTAAGGGGCCTTAAATCATGATTTTTCTACTTAACTCTAATCATTCAGTAAATGATTCAAAATCCTTCCCCTCTTTCCAAGAACAAAATCCAAGTTTCATCTCTCAAGAACTCAAGGATTCAGGTTCTAATCTCAAAGCTTTCTTCAAGAATTCATCTAATTAAGGTATGTGGGGTTTTGAACAAGGTTAATCTTTCATTATTGTGCCCGAAAGTATAATTTTCAAGTTAAATTTACATATTTTAAGTTAGGTTTTATTTGAAAATTTTCATGTGTTGAAAGCATAGCATTACCCTGTGATTTAAAGGACTAAAGAGTATAAGAGTTGTACTTGTTCATGTTTTAAACTACAAGTTTGTTGTTTTGTCTTGAATTTCATTATTTTGATGAGAAATTGCTATCTCCCAATTTTAATATGTCCCCATGCTTAAATTTATGTATTGAACTGTCCAATTTTTTGGGTCTTTGAATTTGACTCCATATTACTGTTTTAAGAGTTGTTATCATATTTTAGTAATCATTTAGTGCTGGTGGGTTATGAACATACGATACCTATGTGTTATTATATGTTTCATTTTCAAGTAACAAGTTGGTCTGAATCATAATTTTATCACTATGTTAATATCATTATTTTTATAATGAACTCACAAGTATTATTTTATGTTAAATATATCAGTTCACATGTTCATGATTTCTTCAAGGTTATGCATGCACTATTATTTTTAGAATACCATGACTTAAGCTTATCATTTATTAGTGTGTGAACTAGCTTGTGTTTCAGTGTCTTTCAGTTGGGAGTAGGATTTAGCACCGAGCGAACCTAGGGATGAGGGCTCACCCGCATGTTAGGACTGGGTCCTTAGTAACAGTCTTTAAGTTCCAGAACTATGTAGCCATCTTAGGATTATGAGATATCACCCACTAGTTTAGGACTGATACTCTCTTAGGGGTCACCCGCCAGTTTAGAACTGACTCCCTAGTCCTTTGGTACTCACGATTAGTGGATTTACACAGACATGTGTTAGTACCCATGGGAAGGTACTGACACCCTTCCAACTGAGATTACAGGTTGGACCCCGATTAGCTCAAATTGGGGCATGTTAGTTACATGATACCTCCTACAGTTTCAGCTAGTATTCAGTTTATCTCATTTCAGGTTTGTATGAACAAGTATTCAAACATCAGTTATTCAGTTATTCAAATATCAGTTATTTAAATTATTTTAGTACATGTTTTACTTGTTCATGCATTCTTAGTTTTACATGTTCATGTTTTCATGTTTAGTATCCATATATGACCCTCAGTTCAGTTTTACAATATGTTCAGCTTTGCATTAGATTTACATACAGTATTCATGTTTTACCGCTTTCCAGCTTCAGTTCTACTTATTCTACAAAAGTAAGGATTTAATAAACTTAGTGTAGTGATTCACCAGCTTATCAAATTATGTTTGTTACTCATGTTTTAAGATACTTCAAATTCCAGTTGATTTTAGTCTCTTGGTGAGTCTACTTGCACTTAGTATGCATCTTTTAAGATTTTGTATCTACGCAGTTTTACTTATTTCATTCACCCCTACTTACTCAGTACATTCCAAAGTACTGATCCACATATATGTCTATGTGTTATATTGTCTCATAATGTAGGTACCAGTTGTAGCTCACACATCATAATCAGATAGTTTGTAGCTTCCAGCCAACATATGATGGGTTCTCTTGTTTTGGGGCGTTTATTCAGTTGTAGTTCATGTTCTATCTTGTTATTATCATATGTATTAATTAGTGGTAGTTGGAGGCATGTCCCAACTCTCTTTAGTTAGTATAGTAAAGGCTTTATAGATAGTCAGTCAGAGTCGTTACATGTAATTCAAGTTTCATTCTTCAATTTTATCTCAATGTAAACTATGTCAATATTATACTTATTCAGATTTCCCTATGATCATGTTTTCGCTCAACAAATTTAGTTTTTATACAATTTAAATCAGTTGCTCATGCAATATGCCAGTTCATGGGTTATCTTGGAATCACTTATGGTTCCAAGTACCGTGTTTCGACTAGGGGGTAGTCTCAGGTTGTGATAAACTTGGTATCAAAGCCCAGAGTTCAAGTGTCCTTGGGTGTATATGAAGCCGTATCTAATAGAGTCTTACGGAATGGTACAGATACATTTGTACTTTTCTTTGAGAGGCTACAGGACATTTAGAAGATATTTCCCTTCTTTCATATCTCAGATCATTATGTAGAGATATTCTCTAAGAAACTTATATAGATTCTTGTCTTGCTCTATTCATGCTAACTTTGCCTTATTTCCAAGGTACCAAAAATAGTGAAGCTTAAATTCCTATCGATAGAGTTTTCTCAAACAGTCCCCACAGATAGCTATAGGATTACATGTTGGCTCAAAAAGTACCCTATCAGTGCCTTTATGTTCCAAAGTATCAAGGATTTCATTCATGTTCATGAAAATCGTGCACTAAGCCAAAGTTAAATGTGCCCCTAGACCCCTTCTCAGAATCCTATGACAACAGATAACCTAGAGTTAGAAGCATGAACCTAGAAGTTTAATTGCTATAAAGTAGAGATAGTGCTCTCTGAATTTAGTAGATTTGTATCCATAGGGCTAGTTGTATGAAGGTAAATTAGTAGGCTTGAAATAGTGCTTGCAAGAATTTAAGTTGGTTGATTCAAAATTATATGTTCTTGATGTTGCATATATTGGTGTAATGGTAATTCTCATGGTTTAGGAAAAATATAAGTTTAGAGATGGGATATTAGTAAGCTATGAAGAAAAAAGGAAAATTATGTGTTTAGTGAGGCAAGTGTGTTGTCAAGAAAGGTATAAGTATGTGATGATTGTTGAAGCTAAGAAAGTTAAGGATGGTATAAATTAAGGGAGTTTTCATGAATGAAGTTAGTATGGTTCATTAAAAGTTTGGGAGTACCCATGTTAAGTGTTACAATCTAAGTTTGAATATTGGAAGATTGAGCTAGTACAAATAAGAGTGGAAATTCTAAATAGTGTGAACTTAGGATACGGTGATACTCCTGAAAATTCTAAGTTAGTTAATTTTTAAGTTAATATATGATGAATATTAGGGCTATAGAAAGTTTAGAGTTGAATCTCAGAAGGAAGTTTTAGTAGTAGGTTTTACATTTTTAGGTGTAGCTTTTTAGGGTGAGTTTATTATTGATGTGTATTGCTATATCTTAGACTCTAAAGTAAAGTGGGTGAAGTTCAGTTAGAGTTTATTAAGTGGTTCACAGACTTAGAATGATGGCTTAAAGCTAAGAGGGAGAGGATAGAACAAGTAACCAAGTCAGACTCTCAGATTCTAGTAGTGATACCAGTGTATTATAAAACATCAGTAGGGGAGAAATATACCCGACCCATTCTTATCTCAGCAAAAATTTTTGTACTTTAACTATCATGACATCCACTTATGCCTTACATGTCAGCTCCATGATCATAACTCATATTCATGGACTTTCCATAGAATCATGTACTCTTCCTGTTCCTAGTAGAAGGAGTTCCAGTTCACTCAGTATTATGAATCATATTCCATGAATTTATAAACTCCAAAATCAGGTCATAAAGCTCATGACTCATGCACCCATGCTTTACAGTATGTTAGTTCTAGGTACTCATGCTATACTCTTAATGATCAACGAAGTTTAGGTTATGTCATGTATGTCCTCAGTTTAGATCTCTTTAATGAATCTATGTCATGGATACTATATTCCTCGAGCCTCAATTAAGTTTACAAATTATGCATAGTATTCTTCCATACTTCAGGTCCTCACGTTCTAACCTTTCATTAACCTCCCTTATGTTAAGGTAGTGGCAATGAGAAATGGATTATCAACAGTTTAAATGGCAGAGATTAAATGATTCTTGTTGAGGAAAGATTATGGTATGCTTGTTTAGTCCAAGGCTTTAAATGTGAAGGAAGATTGATGGAAAGCTTTTGGTATATGTCATGGTTTGTTGAGGATTTCATGTGAGTCTTCTTAGGGATAGTGCATGGAAGTTGTTATTATTAGAGGTTTAGAGAATATATGAAATATGCTTTGGTGGGTTGTATGCATAGAAGTTCATATGTGGTTATAATTATAGGCTTGAATTTTATGTTGGTGTATAAGTTGATGAATGCATTGTACGCTAGTGAATTCCTAGTAAGAAGTTGAATTTAGTTGTTAAAGTTGTAAGAAGAATTTATTCTTGATATGAGAGTTGTGAAACACGTATGTGGTATTGAATTCATGGATTAGACTAGTATTACAATGTTGTGTATCCCACTTTGTAATTTCGAGTTAGGCTTGAACATGGTAAGGGTATGTAGATTAACTTAAACTTTGATGAGAATAGTTATATGTATCCATGTGAGAATTATGCGTTGAACCAAGTGAACGTGGTATTTAAGGGGAAAAGTATAGTTGAGGAAGTATTTGATAAGTGTGGCTAAGCTTGAAAGTTAGCAGTTGCATTGTCTAAGGCATAGTAATTCTATCCTAGCTTATGTTTTATAGGCCTATATTCCATGTTATAGATTTCTATCCATATTGCGATTCCTTATTCAAATATCTCACTCAGATCATGCCCAAGATTCTTTGCTCCCTAATGATACTAGAACTTCTTAGAAAGAGTGTTGAAGAAACACTTTAGTTGAGTATAAACTTTCAGTATGATTCAGTCTGTATAGCCAACAACTCAATTTAGCAGTCAGACAAACAAGTTCCTATGGTTTTCCTTCTTTCCATCTAGCCCTACTATCCGAAGTTTCATAAATATGGCTATTCTATAAGGTAATTTCTTCGCATACATGTGAGTTGCGAATTCAGTTCAGTCCATGCATTCTGTTTCAGATTCAACTATTTAGTCATGACTCAGTTCATAAGTGTTCAGTGCATAATCTCAGTTTTCCAAGTATTCCAGCTCAAACATTATGACACCTATTGTACGACCTTAGTCGCGTTATCTCATGATTCATGCTTCTATAATGTACTTGGCGACCCATGTAGCCCTTTTCTTTGATTCCTATATGTGTTTTGTTGGGGGATAATTCCTAATGAGAAGTTGTGTACTTTATTCCCTCCTTAGTAACTTTTGGAATTTTATTACACCAGTTATCACCTCGAAGTTCTATATGTATGATCGTATCGTGAACATTTCAAGACAGTTCTAAACTCTCAGCATGAATCAGCTCCTTATAGTCAATAGAGTCAAGTCAGCTTAGAAATCAGTTTCATGATGGATATTTTAATGTTTTAGCTCAGCTACATCCTTCTTAGCAGACATTTCATGTGTACCATATTCTATACTTCTAAAGTTTCAACAAGTTCCCACCCATCATTCGAGGATGAATGATTACAAGGGGGAGATAATGTAACATCTTACATTTTTGAGCTAGAAATCAAACTGCCATTCCTACATGTGTAAACTCTAAGCCTATTATTTATATTTGAATATATATTCCATGATATTTATCCTAGTGTGTGAAGTGCTTATGAGGTGAAAAATGTTCATAGATGTCACTTGGAGCAAAGTTGTGCTAAGAGCCTTTGATTCAACCAAATTTTGGTATTCAATTCTACAAGGGTCCTCTTTGAATGTGTTTAAATCTTTACATATGGGGAATTTTTCATCTTAAGACCCACAAAGTTGTAGATAATTGAATTAGATTTCTAACGATACAATTTCCGCCTTATACCCGACTGAAAAGATATGACCATTCTAAGGCCATGCATCGCACGAAAATCATAAATAGCTATTGGATGAGGTGTGCTATTGGTGTGCGACGCACAACCTTAGGTGTACGATTGGAGTGCGCCACCCAGCAATAGCACAGTGCCAATAATTGCTCCATTTTGACTTAGTTGAAGGGAATTAAGGTCTTTTCACACCCCTAACTCGTTTCTAATCATTCTTAAATGATTTAAGGGGTCTTAAATCATGATTTGTCCACTCACTTAACCCTAAACATTCAATACCCGATTCAAAAACATTCCTCTCTTCCCAATAACAAAATCCAAGTTTCATCTCTCAAGAACTCAAGAACTCAAGGATTCAAGTTCCAATCTCAAAGCTTCTTTCAAGAATTCATCTAATTAAGGTATGTGGGGTTTTGAACAAGGTTAGTCTTTCATCCTTTTTCCCGAAAGTATGATTTTCAAGTTTAATTTACATATTTTAAGTTAGGGTTTATTCTCAAATCCTCATGTGTTGAAAGCATACCATTACCATGTGATTTAAAGGACTAAAGAGCATAAGAGTTGTACTTATTCATGTTTTAAACTACAAGTTTGATGTTTTGTCTTGAATTTCATTATTTTGATGAGAAATTATGATTCTCCTAAGTTTAATATGTCCCCATGCTTAAATTTATGTATTATACTCATGTATTGAACTGTCCAACGTTTTGGGTCTCTGAATATTGACTCCACATTACTGTTTTAAGAGTTGCTTTCATATTTTAGTAATCATTCAGTGCTGGTGGGTTATGAACACCCGATACCTATGTGTTTTTGTATGTTTTCATTTTCAAGTAACAAGTTGGTCCGAATCATGATTTTATCACCATGTTAATATCATTATTTTTATAATAAACTCACCAGTATTATTTCATGTTAAACATATCACTTCAGATGTCCATGATTTCTTCAAGGTTATGCATGCACTATTATTTAAAGAATACCATGACCTGAGCTAATCATTTATCAGTGCGTGCTTCAGTTTGTGTCTCAGTGTCTTTCAATTGGGAGTAGGATTTAGCACCGAGCGAACCTAGGGATGGGTGCTCACCCGCTAGTTAGGACTGGGTCCTTAGTATTAGTTCCTAAGTTACAGAACTACATAGCCAGTATAAGATTATGATATATCACCCACCAGTTTAGGACTGATACTCTCTTAGGGGTCACCCGCCAGTTTAGGACTGACTCCCTAGTTCTTCGGGACTCACGATTAGTGGATCCACATAGCCATATGTTAGTAGTACCCTTGACAATATACTGACACCCTTCTAAATGCGATTACAGGTTAAACCCCGATTAGCTCAGATTAGAGCATGTCGGTTGCATGATACCTCCCACAGTTCAGTCTATATTTAATTTATCTTAGTTCAGGTTTGCATGACTAAGTATTCAGACATCAGTTATTAAGTTATTCAGATTATTTTAGTACATGCTTTACTTGGTCATGCATTCTTAGTTTTACATGTTCATATTTTCATGCTTAGTATCCATATATGAGCCTCAGTTCAGTTTTATAGCATGTTCAACTTTGCACGAATTTACATACAATATTCATGTTTTATCTCTTCCTAGATTCTGTTCTACTTATTCTACAAAAGTAAAGATTTAAGAAACTAAGTGTAGTGATTCACCAACTTATCAAATTATGTTTGTTACTCATGTCGTAAGATACTTCAGCTTCCAGTTGATTTTAGTCTCTTGGTGAGTCTACCTGCACTTAGCATGCATGTTTTAAGATTTTGTATCTATACAATTTTACTTATTGCATTCACCCCCACTTACTCAGTACATTCTAAAGTACTAATCTACTTATATGTCTATGTGCTACATTGTCTCATAATGTAGGTGTCAGTTGTAGCCCGTACATCATAATCGAACAGTTTGTAGCTTTCAGTCAGCAGATGATAAGTTCTCTTATTTCGGGGACTCCGTTCAGTTGTAGTTCATGTTCTATCTTTTTATTATTCATATTTATTGGCTAGTGGTAGTTGGAGTCATTTCCCAGCTATCTATATTCAGTATAGTAGAGGCTTCATAGATAGTAAGTCAGGGTCATTACATGTAATTCAAGTTTGTTTCTTCAGTTTTATCATGATGCAAGTTGTATTGGTATTATACTTATTCAGATTTCCTTATGATTGTGTTTTCTCTTAACTAATTTAGTTTTTATACAATTTAAATCAGTTGCTCAGCAGTATTCCAGTGCATGGGTTAGCTTAAGATCACTTGTGGTTCCAAGCACCGTGTTACGACTAAGGGGTAGTCTCGGGTCGTGTTATCCTTAACTATATAGCTCGCTCTATCCTAAAGATACCCACGGGCTATATAGGTCCAGCTCCCCCGGTCGAAGGGCCCTAATGCATGTCAGCCACACATACCAAGACGATAGCCATCCAAAATATAATATGTATCTAGACACATGGTAATGTAAACCCCTCAACACCGGCAAACATAGTTTTCAGAGTTAGTCTCAAGGTGAGCTACATAATTCCCTCTTATGACTAAGCTAAAACAATTTGCACATAACTAGCAACCCAGGAGTCATTTATTAAAGCATTTACCAAATTTATATCGTCATACCAATATGCTTGCAAGTGATTCTATTATGCCAAACCAGTCCATTTAAATTATAGATTCCCAAGTTCTATTTAAAATCCAAAACCATGGCCACCAAGGATATTCCAAAACTATAGGCACCAAAGGCATTCCAAAATCATATTTATCCATTTAACCTTTTATACAATGCAATGTTCTCAAAGGAAAGTTAAATTGTGTAAAATTCCATATTCAAAATTAAGTTTTCAATGTGGGTTGAGGTTAATGTCATTACTAAGTCAAAATTCATCAATTTTGGTGAAACTCATGTTACCCATTTCATCCATAATCATGATGCACTAATTTAGTTTTAAATCCTTCAATTAAAGCATGAATAATCTATTTAAAATATAGGAAAAGTAATTTAAGCAACAACAACCACAAAATGTCAACCCAATTTCAAACTCATCAATTCAAATCATATAAATATTCAATAAATTGATGCCACAATATAAAATTTAGGTCAGGGAAAGAGAAACATGCCTGAATTTAAAGAAAATTAAAGCGGAATCGAATTTTGAAGCCCGGAGTAGTGATTTCTTTTACAACCCTTGAACTTTCTTGGTTTGAGAGTTAAAGAGGAAAAGTGTAGTGTTTGATCTTTGACAACTAAATAAAAAGGGTTAATTTGATATTTAAAAGTCGTGTAAGAGGTAAAAGATGAAAGAGCTACTCACCCCATGAGATAAAAACAAAACTGCATAAAGTTAACATAGTAGCGTGGCCCACCGTTATTGCGGAGGTTAGCCTCCCTGCCATGTTCTTATTACAGAGGCTATGTGGTGTGCCACATCACTATCATGGAGGATTACTTTCCCGGTATCTCAAAATATCCTTGAACTCCTTTCAAAAATTCCAAAACTTTCTCAAAACACCCTTTTAACGTCCCCTAACACAATTCAAGTTAAAAATTTACATTACACACACAAAAGGGTTAGAAATAAATTTATTCAAATTTTATGGGGTCTTACATTATCCCCTATTGGAATCATTCATCCCCGAATGAGGAGTTAGGACATTTTTAGCAAGATAATAGAAGGAGTACAATAGAATCCAAGGACTAACGCAAAATGCGATAAGAGGGAAACAAAACTCATACCATAAGCACTTTTATCCAACACGGGGTACAAGAATGGGTACTTGGCTCTCATATCTTCCTCAGCTTCCTATGTAGCTTCTTCCACTTTTTGACTTCTCCAAAGAACCTTCACCGAAGCTACATCCTTGGTCCTCAATCTATGAACTTGCCTTTCCAATATTTCAATCAGGATTTTTTCATAAGATAAGAAATTCGTAACACCAACATCCTCGACCAACACTATCAAATAAGGATCACCCACGCACTTTTTAGCATGGACACATGGAAGATGGGATGAATCAAAGCCAAACTCGCTGGTAAATCTAACTCATAAGCGACATTCTCAATTCTTCTCACAATGTAATACAGACCAATGTAATAGGAACTGAACTTTCCTTTCTTCCCAAATCTCATGACTATTTTCATAGGAGACACCTTCAAGAATACTCAATCTTTGACTTCAAACTCCAACTCCCATCATCTCACATTCGTATAAGACTTTTAGCGACTTTGAAAAGTCTTAAGTTATTCCCGATTCACTTTCACCTTGTCCATGGCTTAGTAAATCAAGTTAGGGTCAATCAACCTAGTCTCACCTACCTCAATACACCTTCTACCATAAAGAGCCTCAAAAGGATCCATTTGGATGCTAGAATGATAACGGTTGTTATAAGAAAACTCAAAAAGAGGCAAATGATCTACCCAACTACCTTTAAAATGAATCACACAGGCCCTTACCATATCCTCCTAAGTTTGAATAACAAATTTTGCTTGTCTATCTATTTGAGGGTGGAAAGCAGTGTTAAGGCTCACCTGAGTACCTGAGCCCTTCTGAAAAGAATGCCAAAAAATGAGAAGAGAACTGCGTACCTCGGTATGAAATGATGGACATTGGTGCCCCATACAAATTTATTATCTCCTGAATAATCAACTTAGTATAATCCTCTCCCGAGTAGTTAGGCCTCACAGGCAAGAAGTGAGCAGATTTAGTCATCCTATCCACAATGACCCAAGTAGAATCATACTAATTTTAAGACCACTGAAGACCCATAATGAAGTAAGTCTATATTAATCATATCCCACTTCTATATGGGCAATTTTATCTCTTGGGACATGCCACCAGGCCTCGGATGTTCTACTTTGACTTACTGACAAACCATATACTTAGCAACAAAATTTGCCACATACATCTTCATATTATTCCACCAATAGATTTTCTTCAAGTTATGGTACATTTGGTCGAATCTGGATGAACTGTATATCTAGACTTATGAGCTTCAGCCAAAATTCTTTCCCGTAGCCCATCTACATCAGGAGCACACAATCTTTCTTGGTCTCAAGATTCCATCTCCCCCAATTAAGATCTATAAACTTTTACTTCCCCATATCATCCTTTTTTGATTTGCATTAGTATAGGATCCATAACCTATTTCTCCTTAACCTCAGCACCAAGAGACGACTTAACCACTTCCTGAACAATTACTTATCTATCCTCGAAGTCTTAAAAGAAACTCTTAAGTTAGCAGGGCTATGAATATCCTTCACCAACCCTCTTTTATCCTCCTCAACAGAGATAAGCTCCCCTTAGATAACCTGCTAAGAGTATAACAAACAACATTAGCTTTAACTAGATAGTAGTGCAGGCTCATGTTATAACCCTTAAGCAATTCAAGCCACTACCTCTTCCTGAGAATTAATTGCTTCTATGTAAACATATACTTCAAGATCTTATGGTCTGAATAAATATCCAAATACACCCTATACAAATAATGACGCCAAATATTTAGAGAAAAAACCACATCCACCAACTCTAAATCGTGAGTCAGGTAATTCCTCTCATGAACCTTAAGCTATCTGGAAGCATAGGCTACAACCTTACCATGCTGTATGAAAACACAACCCTGTCCTACATGGGACACATCACAATATACAATAAACCTACCAATGCCCATTAGTAGGGTCAAAATAGACACAAGTTAATTTATCTTTCAACTTCTCAAAACTACCCTCACAAGCATTAGACCACAAAAACTTAACCTTTTTCTGAGTTAGCTTCATCAGCAAAGCAACAATAGATGAGAAACTCTCCACGAACCTTTTATACTACCCAACTAAGCCTAAGAAGCTTCTAATGTCAATTGGAGTCATGGGTATAGGCCATTTCTTAACTGCCTCAAATTTCTATGGATCCACCTTGATCCCTTTGCTAGAAATAATATGCCCAAGAAAAGACACAATATTTATCCAAAACTTACACTTAGAAAATTTTGCGTACAACTTCTGGTCCTTAAGAGTCTGTACTACAATTCAGAGGTAATTTGCATGATCCTCCTCACTTTTAAAGTACACCAAGATGTAATTAATGAACACTATAACAAAAAAATTTAGAAACTGCTTGAACACCCGATTCATAAGATCCATGTAAACAGCTGGAGCAGTAGTCAACCCGAACGACATAACTAAGAACTCATAATGGCCATAACAAGTCTGGAAAGTAGTCTTGGGAATATAAACCTCCATAATTTTCAACTGATGATGACCCAAACAAAGATCAATCTTAGATAAACACGTAGCACCTTAAAACTGATAAAAAAGTTCATCAATCCTAGGAAGAGGATATCTATTTTTTGCTGTAACCTTATTTAACTAATGATAGTCTATACACATCTGGATAGACCTATATTTATTTTGCACAAAAAGTACAGAAGCACCCCACGAAGAAATATTAGGTCAGATGAAACCCTTATCAAGAAAATCCTTTATTTTCTCCTTAAGTTCCTTTAGTTCAGTTGGGGCCATCCTATAAGGAGGAATAAAAATGAGACAGGTATTCGGTAGAAGATCAATCCAAAAATCTATTTTCTTATTGAGAGGAATTCTAGGAATATCATTGAGAAAGACATCAGGAAATTCATTAACCAGAGGAACAAATTGCAAAGATAGAATCTCACAATTAGAATTCTTGACCTGAACTAGATGATACAGACACCATTTAGAGATTATTTTATAAGCCCTAAGATAACAAATAAACTTATATTTGGGTACCAAGGAACTCCCTTCCAATTCAATCACCGGTTCAATAGGAAAGTGAAAACTGACCTTTTGGGTCCTACAATCCAAAGAATCATAGCACTAATGAAGCCAGTCCATCCCCAAGATTACATCAAAGTTTGATGTTGCCAAAAACTAACCTCCAAAAAGTATGTTCTGGTCGATGTCAAATATAGTAACCTAAACCAGGTTGGGGTCGAACCCACAGTAATACGATTGAATAGTCTCTTAAGTGTAGAAAAATCCATGAGCAGCACAAAAAAGTAAATGGGGGGAATAAAAAATAAATAGTAACAAGTAACTCGACTTGGATGCTTGAGTATGCAACCAATAGAAGACGAACACTAGGACTGTGTTCCCTCTGGCTACTAAACTCCATAAACTTTTCTTGTTCAACCTACCTATCATCCTGCACTGCATATAAAGTTGATAAGTTATGTACTATCAACCGTCTTATTAACGTATTTATAAATCTCACCCTTTACCTTGTGAGTCTCAGCGTGTCACTTTGTTGCCCCTTCCCTATAACCTTAGTATAATTTTTACCTTTTGAGTGTCAAGTTGATTAGATGAGGGTTGATAGCCTCAGATCACTGTCTTAATCCTCTATTCCTAATCTCAAACTCCCCCGTGAGGACGTTCTTGAATACAGGAAATCCTCAAGATTAAGTAGTAGCTCTAAGGTCAATTAATATAAAGAAAGATTAAGATATACACAATAACAATAGAATAGATGAATTTCTCACTTCCTCTATATAGCTAATCTTTCAGGGTTCCCACAACCCTAGTTAAGAAATTTAGTGGCTCATGTTCATGAAACAATCTATAATAATCAATGAATAATACATGTAATAAATTGCACAGTGATGAAAGGGTAAAATACAAAATCTGTAATTTAATACCAAAACAAAAATCCAAGACAATAGTATTGTAATGCCCCGAGTCTGTACCCTGACGCTACACGGTGCTTATGACCTTGAAGGACCATAAGCTAACCCATGACTGATATCTGCTATTAGCTTTGAATAAATATACTATAATAAATACAAAAATAGACTGAAATGCCATAAGGTTCAATTATCAAAAATACTAATAAAGAATAATACTATCTGATAACAACATCTAAATCTAAAATACTATCTGAAAATCTAGTTTGAAAGGCCTATAACTAAAATTGTCTGAAAATAGAGTTGATGGGACAATTACCCAACTAACTCCATTTACTGAAATACTGTATCTACTGAAAATACTAAAATAAGGTATATCCTCGATAGATGAGGACTCATTACTAAGTCTGATACTACTGGCTGAATCAAAATCTGACTATACACAGCTGGGAACCTGAGCATCCAAACCTATGATATAAGAAATCATAGCACAAAGAAAGAGTATGCGTCATTACGTGGAATGTACTAGTATACTAGATGAGGTAAGGCTGAATGCATGGGTTCATATGTAAGAACAATAACTATCTGAATGATATAGAGTAACTGAACATGAGAGTACATGGATAACTGAAACTACTGTAAGTACTGAGTAGGCAATCTGTGCATATACATATATATATATATATACTGTAACTAAGCTTTTCTGAAGCTAAGTATTGAATAAGAATAACTAAGTAACTGATAATCTGAGTTACTGATACTGATTGACTGTATCTGATAGTTCTAATTTTGTAGAACTAAACTGAGTTCTATTCTGAAGGATGAGACTGAAACTGTGGAAGGTAATCATCTAACCAACATGCCCCAAATAAGATAAGATAACTGATTTGGGGTCCAATCTGTAAACCTAATTGAAAGGGTGTTAGCACTGAGCCACAAGTACTAACAACTGCTGTGGAGTCAGTCCTAACTAATGGGTGACCCCTGTGATCAGTCCTAAGCTAGTGGGTGACCCCTGAGTATGTCAGTCCTATCTAACAGGTGACATCTCATAATCTATGCTAGCTACATAGTTTTGGAACTTAGGGACTGCTTCTAAGGACCTAGTCTTAGCTAACGGGTGATCCCCCATCCCTAGTCTTGCTCGGTGCTGAATCCTACTCCCAACTAAAAGACAGTGAATTGAGTATACTGGACTGGATTGATACAGAGTTTTCCTAAGTTCTATAACTGATTGAGTTCTACTGATCATGACATGACTGATATGATTCTGTAACTGACACTAGCTCTAGGTAAATAGCTAAATTGTCGAGTATTAAATACCTTCAGGACTTGATGGCATGCAAAGTAAAGCAAAGTATAATCTTGAATAACATAAAAATGTTCACTTGGTCATAATTCATTCATAGAGATATTTCATCTAACACTTGTAATGTATTAACGTGTACATAAATGGGGACTACATGTTAGCTTGTTATAATGGCATTATTTTTTTCTCATAGACAATTTATCAAACACATAGAAAACATACTTGGTCCATTAGATCATAAACACTTAGGGTTAACATGGTTACAACAATCATCTTGCAAATTGAAAGGTTTATCATGAATATCATGTAAATCAGCACTTACTAGGAATAATTCTTGAACCTGGAATATAAATCATCGATAATCTTATAAACATGGCAATTACAACGCCCAAACTTGCAAATTCATGGATTATAACATAGGAATTACTTAATTCAATATACATGCTATTCAATTTCTTGGAATCTACCATTAATCATGGATTGAAACTCAACTAATGTCAAGAACATGGATGCAATCCAATTTCATACATGTAAATCATGAATCATAAATCTTGAAGTTTTAAGAACAGATTCTTGGGCTCTATGGGTGAAAGGAACCCATAGATAAACACCTAACATAACTTAATTTGATGAGTTCTTGAAGTCTTTGTTGAATCCTTGAGCTTTGTTCTTGATTTCTTGAGAGATAGGGTTTTGCTAGTTTGAGAGAAAATGATTTTAATTTAGGGATGAATTGAATAATGAGTAGCTAAGGATGTTTTTAGGGACTAAATCCCATATTTGGGCATAATAAAATTATGGGAAACGACTGTTTTAACTCTGAGCGTCCTTTTAATTTTTCATAAATTTTTTCTGAACTAGGCACCACGCATGAATTGCCACTATCATATCATGCCACAGAAAAGTAAACAATTGGGAATTGGGCTGATGGTGCATGTAACGCCCCGAGTTTGGTACCCTAAATGCTACACGGTGCTCCTAATCCAGAAGGACCACAAATTAACCCTCATCTGGTACCTGCTGTAATAATTTAATAATATACTGTAAAATTGCAAAAAACTAGCGAAAAACTTGCCATAAGGTTTAAAAACTAAAATACAACTGTAAACTGAATAGTAATACAACTGTCTGAACATCTAGTTTAAAAGCCTTTAAACTGTCTGACCTGTGGAGTTGATGGGGCAATGCACCCAACTAACTCCATCTACTAAAATACTGAATCTCGTAATATAATGAAATAATAGAACATTCTCAAATGATGAGGACACACTACTAAGTCTACTACTGCTAGCGGAAGCTTATTTACTAAGGGTGCTTTGGATCTCACACTTCTGAACCTATGGTATAAAACACCATAGCCTAAGAGAAAATTATTTTTTGGTACATGAGAATGTACTGGTACACTAGATGGGGTAAGGATAAATGTAAAGGCTCATATACATGAACAATACTGATTGAATAACGTGAGTATACTGAATAAGGATACATAAATGAATGCATAAACTATAATTGAAATCGTAGTAACACTAAATACTGAGTTTTAATAACTAGATTTCTGATAACTGGGTTTACTGATAACTGCTATCTGAGTTTACTGATACTGAATTTGTGATAACTGAGTCTACTAATACTGAAATCTGAGATCAAGCCTATCTAGTAGGTGATCCTTGAATCTACTGATACTAATACTTATTGACTGAATCTGAGATCAAACCTATCTAGTGGGTTACCTTTGTATCTATTGATAATGAAAAAGATTGATTGAATCTGATACCAAGCCTATCTAATGGGTGATTTCTGAATCTACTTATAATAAATATGATTTACTAAAAATGAGATCAAGCCTACCTAACGGGTGATCACTAAATCTCTTAAACTATCTAAGTTCTTTACAAAGCTGAGTGACTCTATGACTGTATCTAACAGTCCTGACTTCTGTAATACTGAACTGAGTTATGTTCTGAAGACTGAATCTAAAACTGAGACTGTAAGAAGTAGTCATCTGACCAACATGCCTCGAATATGAACTATTGGGGTCCAAACTGTAACTCAGCTGAAAGGGTATCAGTACTGTGCCACGGGTAAACACATCTACTATGGTCAAGCCTATCTAACGGGTAACCCTAAATAGAAAATCAAGCCTAATTTAATGGGTGACTCCTAGGAGTAGCCAAACCTTAGTCTAACGACTGACTCCCCATTCGGCGCTGGCTATGCAGTTATGGAGTACAGGGACTGCTATTAACGACTCTACCTAACTAACGAGAAAGTCATCATCACTGCCCTCACTCGGTGCTGAACCTACTCCCAACTGAATAGACTCTGAACCGATTCTAAAATGTACAGGACTGAACTGAATCTGTTACTGATCATACTATTTAACTGAGCTAAACTGAGGTTACTGAGTTTCGTTGCCTGACGAAATACTGCTGAATTCTATTAACTGGATGAATACTATTGTGTTCTGAACTGAATACTTAAATATTACAGAGGTCTGAACTGAATACTGAATAGGTCGTGGAATGATACAGAGCTTACTGAATTTTCCTAAGTCATGTAACTGACTGAGTTCTACTGAATTCTATAACTGGTTGAGAATACTACTGATCATGACATGACTAAGAGTACTATAAATGACACTGGTTCCAGGCACAAAGCTAAATTATCGGGTATTAAATACCCTCAGGACTCGATATCATATATAATACAAGACATAACGACTCTTGAGTAATAATAAAATGGACTACCATTCACAATACAATCAATAAGATATCTCTTCAAGCACTTGCAATTTCTAAACATGTGAATGTATAGGGATGCATACTAATGTCTTGTAATTCATTAAATAAGGACGACATATGAATAGGAATGCATGCAACATATCATAATTCATTCACTAAGCCCTTTCAACAAACACTTGGCATGCATTAACATATACATGATTGGGGATTTCATGCTAATATGCTAAAATGGCACTATCTCATTTAAATGAACATTTTATCATATATATAGGGATCATGCTTTGGTTATAAAATAATTACAACATCTACATTATCACGGCTATATCAATAAACTTTCAACTTCATGGGGTTTATCATGAATATCATAAAATTCATCTCATACTAGAATTAAAGCTTGGAACTTGTAATCTAGAACATGAATCACAACTCATAAATCACATAAACATGAACTTTAACTCTCAAAACTCATGAAAATTATAAATATTCAACCTTTATAATTTGAAAATGGTTCTTGAACTTCTTGGGTGGAAGGAACCCAAGAATAAACATCTAACATACCTTAGTTCTTGATTTTACGAAGACTGACAGTGGTATTTCTTGAATTTGGATCTTCAATTGGAAACCCGAAACTTGTTCTTGAGGAAAATTGAAAGAAAACTAGTATATATGGGTAAATAATGGTTAAATCTCGTGTTTATGGGGTTATATAAGGGTGGGAAAAACACTGAAATAACCCTAGGGTCATGACTGTTTTAATGGCTAAAACTGGGTGCCGTCTCACTGGTCGACGCGACTCGTTGTTGGCATCGAAGCGATACCCGATGGATCGCGCTATTATCATGCTAAGCCTCAGTACTTTTGACCAGTAGTCTTGGAACAATATTGACCAACACGATAGGCGATGCGGCACGCCAAGATCGAATTGGTCCACTATTTTGGGATTTTAAACACGGTCTAAACGAGGTCCGAAAAATCCAAAACTTATCTAGAAACCCCTATTGACCTTTCTGATCATGGATTAACTTACATATCAAAAGTCTATGGATATAAAGGTCATGAAATAAGCACGCGAACTTTTGAAGGCTAAAATAGCACTAAGTTTTAATACTTAGATATGAGATTTTAAGTCTGGGACCTCTTTTTTAAGCTTTAACGACTAGGTAAATTTGTGGGGTCTTACAATATCTCCCCCTTGGAAAAATTTGTCCTCGAATGGGACAGACTAAGCTTTGAACATAGATAGACTGAACTCACTTACTGGACATGAACATCTGAAATATGTCTATATGACTGGGACTTTTGATATGCTGTAATTTCCTACTGAACATGCATATCTGATGCATGGATATCTGACTGAGTAGTCTTCATGAATACATGACTAAATATGCAATGATAATTGATACTAACTTTGTAAGGAAAATTAGAACATGCAACTGAATGGGTTTAAGGATATGAAAACATCGGGGATCCATATAGGGTATCTCCCCCTTGGGACACTATGTCCCTATAAGAATCTTACTTTAATGATATACTGGGGTGATGCACAGAGCACCTATGAGTTAAATAGTAACTAAATATCTGGGATATGAAACTAATGCATGACTCATGAACTGAGCTGATCTGGCAACTACTCGGTCTTTTTATCTTTAAATAGTCTATGGATGAAAAAGGCATGAAATAATAATGCAAACTTTCGAAGGCTAAAATAGCACTAAGTTTTAATACTTAGATAGGAGATTTTAAGTCTGGGACCTCTTTTTTAAGCTTTAACGACTAGGAAAAT
>NW_025893307.1:281404-284195 GCF_002878395.1 Capsicum annuum
ATTTTAAGTCTGGGACCTCTTTTTTAAGCTTTAACGACTAGGAAAATTAGTGGGGTCTTACAATATCTCCCCCTTGGGAATATTCATCCTCGAATAGAACTAAATAAGCTTGGAACACGGATAGACTGAACTCATTTACTGAACATGAACATCTGAAATATGTCAATATGACTATGACTTCTGATATGGTGCAATTTCCAACTGAACATGCATATCTGATGCATGGATATCTGACTGAGTAGTCTTCATGTATGCATGACTAAATATGCAATGATAACTGATACTAACTTTGTAAGGAAAATTTGAACATGCAACTAAATGGGTTTAAGGAAATGAAAACATCGGGGATCCATATAGGGTATTCCCCTTTAGGACACTATATCCCTCTAAGAAGCTAACTTTTTTGAGATACTGGGGTTATACACAGAGCACCTACGAACTGAATCATAACTAAATATCTGGGATCTGATACTAATGCATGACTCATGAACTGAGCTGGTCTTGAAACTATTGGGTCTTTCTTATATTGAAATAGTTGCATTCTTGAGTTCTCATGATAGTATGACTAGATGGAAAGATCTGAAAAACAAACTATACGTATTTGTCTGCCTGACTGCTAAACATAATCACTGGCTTTACTGACTGACTCATACTGAAAACTTAAGCTCAAATAGGAGCAAAGGATCTAACAATGCATATCATAAAGATGAAGGACTTATAACGAGCCTGAATCTATGTTAGGGAAACTTCCCTGATCATGGTGAGTCTGGAGTGCATAAAATCTGTTCTGATGTGGATCACTAGTGGTACTGGAAGTAGCGCCCTGCGGACGTAAATCTGTACACCTCTGAGCCATAATTCTACACTCCCGCAACCTGTGGCCTGGCTTACTACATCTAAAACATACCTCGCTGCCTACTCTACATGCACCTAGGTAATTCTTACCATATTTTTCACAAAGCAGATAGGTATGATTATTTCTCACACTACCCTAGGTTTTGGAACTATGAGCTAAGGTGGCGGGTTATCACTTCTACGGGCATTATCTTTGCGATAAGGCATATTCTATAAACAAAAAGAAGAATGAATTAGACTGAGAGTTTAACTCGAGCTCATGCTCACTCGTATGACATGAATACTGAAAGAAGGGAAACTTTTCCTAAAACATGTTATAGCCTCCTGTACATAAATGTGGCGCGTAACACACCCACGTACAAGACTCTACTTAGATGTGGCTTTCAGACTTCTAAAGACACTATTGAATCTTAGGCTCTGATAACAAGTTTGTAACGCTCTGAGTTTTATATCCTGGATGCTACACGGTTCTCATAATCCTAAAGGACCACAAGCTAACCCTTATCTGTTACTGCTGTAATAACTGAATAATATACTATTATTATAGAAAAATGGTGGAAAACTTGCCATAAGGTTCAAAAGCTAAAATACAATTGAAAACTGAATACTAATACAACTATCTGAACATCTAGTCTGAAAGCCTCTAAACTATCTGAACTGTGGAGTTGATGGAACAATTCCCCCAACTAACTATATCTACTAAAATACTGAATCTAGTAATATAATGAAATAAGAACATCCTCGAATGATGAGGACTCACTGCTAAGCCTACTACTACTGGCGGAAGCTGAACTACAAGAGTGCTCTGGATCTTGTGCTTCTAAACCTATGCTATAAAATACTATAGCGTAAGAGAAAATTATACGTCAGTACGTGAGAATGTACTAGTATGCTAGAAGAGGTATGGCTAAATTCAAAAGCTCATATGCATGAACAATACTAACTGAATAATATGAGTATACTGAATGAGGATACATGCATGAATGCATAAACTATAACTGAAATCGTAGTAACACTAAATACTGAGTTCTAATAATTAGATTTCTGATAATTGGGTTTACTGATAACTGCTATCTAAGTTTACTGATATTGAATTTCTGATAACTAGGTCTATTAATACTGAAATCAGTGATCAAGCCTATCTAGCGGGTGATCCTTAAAACTGCTGATACTGATACTTATTGACTGAATCTGAGATCAAGCCTATCTAGTGGGTGACCTCTGTATCTATTGATAATGATAAAGATTGATTGAATCTGAGACCAAGCCTATCTGACGGGTGATATTTGAATCTACTGACAATGAATATGATTAACTAAAAATAAGATCAAGCCTACCTAATAGGTGATGCCTAAATCTCTTAAACTATCTAAGTTCTTTACTAAGCTGAGTGACTGTATCTGATAGTCCTGATTTCTATAATACTGAACTGAGTTATGTTCTGAAGACTGAATCTGAATTAGAGACTGTGGGAAGTAGTCATCTAATCGACATGCCCTGAATCTGTACTAGTGGGGTCCAACCTGTAACCCCAGCTAGAAAGGAGTCAGTATTTTACCAAGGGTAAAGACATCTACTATGGTCAAGCCTGTCTAATGGGTGACCCTAAATAGGAAGTCAAGCCTAATCGAACGGGTCACTCCAAGGAGGTAGCCAGGCCTTAGTCTAATGGGTTACTTCTCAACCTGTGCTGGCTACGTAGTTCTAGAGTACAAGGACTGCTACTAATGAGCCTACCTAACTAACGGAACAGCCGTCATCCCTGTCCTCGATCAATACTAAATCCTACTCCCAACTGAATAGATTCTGAAATGATTCTTAGACTATACTAGATTGAACTAAATCTGTTACTGATCATACTATTTAACTGAGCTCAACTGAGATTACTGAGTTCCATTGACTGTTGGAATACTGCTGAATTCTATTAACTGACTGA
>NW_025893308.1:0-2837 GCF_002878395.1 Capsicum annuum
AGAAAATTATATCTCACCTTGATAGAATTCTCAAATCATCTTGGTGGATTGATTGTGTTACACCCCCTTTTTAACTCCAAAAAGATGGATTTTAGTTTCGAAAGGATTTTATTATTAAAGTGACAAAAGATGAAAATTTGTTTCGAAAAGGATTATTTACTTTTAAACTCAGAGTCGCCACTTGACATAATTGGGTGTGCCAAGTTACTTTTGGGAATTCTTTTTCAAAATTGTTTTTGACTCTTTTAAACTGATCCGCGAACAGAGATTCCGGTTAAGGAATTTTGTTGACCGAGGGGAAGGTGTTAGGCATCCCTCGATCCCGTAGTTCGACCACGGTCGCTTGGTGGAGCATATCGGCCTTTCCAAAAATGCATTTTATTGTTAGGAAATAAGGGAGACTGTGACTCTCTCTATAAACCACACAAAAACATACAAACAAATCAATCAAACAAACAAACAAATAAATTCAAAATTATAGTGTTCGATCCAATTATTACATGTTTTGAAAAATATGTGTTAGTGTCTACTTAGCTTTTGTGTTTTAAATAAATAATATATATCTCCCCTGTCTAAAAAAAGAAGAAAAATAATGTGTTAGATCAAGTTTTTCAAACGAAATTAGTCGGATCTAGAATTTAAAGTTTGTGGGTTTTTCATATTAAAATAAATAGATATTGAGGGGATTGAACCCACAACCATGAGGTCAATAAAAAATTTACAAGTCTCTCTACTCGACTAGATCAATAATACACTTTATTTATGGTTTTTCAACTTATAATTTTTATATATTTACTAGATTTTTCTATATAAATACTAGATTCGCACGAAAGTTATTGGGAACCGCCACCCGAGCCTCTAGATCCGTCCTTGTTACTAAGTGCTTTTGAGGAGTAGCATAAATTGTTTCTTTTAAAAAAAAAAAAAACAGCTTTCGTTAAATTACTTATTTTAAAAATATACTTATAAATACTTTGAAAAATTTGATCAAATAATAATTGATGCTCAAAGTTTTTTTTTTAACTTACTGTCCAATCACAATTATTTTAAAATAAGATGATTTTAGAAGCGTGATAAATAAGTTATTAATTTGAGATGCTCACGGCCTCAACATGGTTTCATCATAATTTTAAAGTAATAACCAATTATTTTGGTCAAATACTATTCCAATTAAATAGTTCCTTCAATTTGACACGCATATAGCCACTCGATCTTGACTAAAATGTGTCTTTTGAACACTAATTAAATGTGTGAAATACACTTTGTCCAATGACTCAATTATTAGACAACACCATAAAGAAAGAGGGGAAAAAATCAGGTGGTGGGCCTTTGAAGGATTGTAATTTGTAGTATCGTTATTAAGTTTGAAATGGTATATTTTGAGATATGTATTTTTTTTTAATTTTTTTAGGCATCTTCACAGGAGTTGTGAGATTAATCTTTCGTTCCTACTGTACTAAGCAGTAGAAAACTGGACACAGTTTTTTTCATTCACCAAAGGTGAGAATTGAACCCCCAACCTCTTACTTAAAGGATGAGGTGTTGAACCACCACACCAATCCTTGTGGTTTTGAGATATGTATTAATAAAGCATCTTGATATGAAGTAGTTTCAGTATTGGTTTTGAATTTAATAAGAGAGAGGAATTAATTTTGGAATGTTGTAATTGTTACTATTTTTTTTTTTTTTCAGATGACTGAACCTTTTGACCTTTCCAGATGAAAAAATTTAATTTAAAAATAAACTCTCACAGCATTCAAAACAGAATGGAAAATATACATGATTTGTTACATCAGATATTTGTGTTTAAAGATAGAGAGCATGATCAAGTATCTATTTAGTCCACTAACAAAGCTCAAAGACTAACAAAGTTAACTAAAACTTTTAACTTTTTTACTATGGCTATATATAACAGAGGAATACTACCTCTGTCGCAATTATCCGTCCCAATTTTTCTAATTTAATTTTTTTATTTTATTTTATTTTTTCATTAATTAAGACAAGACAATTTATTTTTTTCCATTATACCCTTAATAATTAATTACTCCTTGTTACTAGAATTAAATTATCAAATCTTGAAAAATGTTGCAAAAACTTTGATAATCCTATAATGCTAATTATCTATACAAAAAGTGTTTTGGTATCAGTCATATAGTAACTTCATCAATATTGAAACTAATAACATGACACATTTAATAGGGGCAAAATGATAAAGTTACATCACCAATCATTATTTTCTTAATAGTTGTGTCACCTCAATTTGGGACGGAGAGAGTATCAAATTAAAAAAAATTGACAAGATTTTTCGTGTATCAATTTAGAGTATGTTTCAACCATTTTTAGTGATATGCTAATATTTAAGAGAACTATTTTCTTTTAAACTAATTTTGCCACATTTAGAAATATAAGAACAAAACATTTCAAGGTCAAATGCAAATTCCAACTTGCCAACTTGATCTGCTGTGACCACCACTTTAATATTGAGACAATTACATGTTACCAAATTAAGAAAAGAAGAAAGTGATTTACACAAGCCTTGAGAAGCATCTTTCTATATTTACTAGATAAGTATTGGCCGTGCTAGGCACGGCCCAACACATTGAGTTGTAATATAATTTTTTAGAAAAATCGTACAACTTATCTTATTATAATTATTTAAAATCTTAATTCTTTTAAATAATTACATAAATCTTCAATTTTACTTTAAAAATTGAATATATCACAGAAGAATGTAATGTATTTGTGTAAAAGTAATATATCCATATAAAATTAAGTAATGCATTAAAAAAATGTGATGTATTAAAAATTAAAGATATATTATACTATAATCCATAATT
>NW_025893309.1:0-5817 GCF_002878395.1 Capsicum annuum
CTTAAACCAGGCATATCATCATAAGACCATGCAAAAACATCCTTATAATCAATTAATGCTTGAATCATTCCCTCTTTTAGCTGTGGCAAAGCATGTACACTGATTTTAGTTTCCCTAATATCTTCTTGATCCCCTAGATTTATTGGCTCAGTCTCATTCAAATTAGGATTCGATTTGTCTTCAAACTGTTCCAACTCTTTGCTTATTTCTTCTAGTGCTTCTTCTTCATCATATTCCCCATCCTGCTTCATTACATATTGATTAGTTTGGATTTTAAGGTCAGGCTGAAAATTCTGCATGCATATCATGTCATTAGAATCAACATAAAGAGAACTGTGTAAAAAAATATATTAGACACGAAACAAAAGGGACATTGCATTTCATTAAATAAAAAGATAGAAGGGTTTAAATATAGGTGCCAACACAACATAAATAAACTAAAATCCGAATTACAACCCTGAAATAACTCGGATAAATAGAAAGTAAAACAAAATAAACTACCAAAACTCCCTCCTGACGGGGAGAGGAGTGACTTCCCAATTATTGAGCCGGACGGCTGGACCTATGAATTGCACGTCTGCCATACTGGTACCTTCTCCTGCTTTGACCATATCAACTTCAATAAAAAAGTTCTGGAAGTCATCTTCCAATTCAACTTCAAATTCCACATGTTTCGTGACATTCTTCTTAACAAATGATTCACTGAGTAGTGGCATTGGGCGAGGGAGTGACCATGCTTCCTTTTTCCTTCCCTTGGCTTTCTTCAAATCTTCAGCCGTAGGCTCAAATCTCAGACCAAACATGCCCACGTTCTTACTCGAACATATGGGATAAACTATACTGTGCAGAGACGCTCCTAAACCCTTTCCTGGCTCAAATCCGTATTTCTAAAGTTCACTCACCATCGTGATAGAAGCGGAAGACAATTGCGGTCCCGGTATAACCTGTCATTCAAGGATACGATTCACTGGCACTGTATCAAAAATTTGATGGACGAATGTCTCCTCTACGTTATTTGCTTCAATAAGAGACAAGGGAGAATCTTCGCAGGCGGGCAAATCTCCTTCACCATGAATAACCACTTCTGGCCTGTCATGCTCAAACTTAATCATTTGGTGCAGTGTAGATGCAACCGCTTTGTCCTTGTGGATCCACGGCCTTCCCAACAACAGATTGTAAGAGGAATATACATTCAATACTTGAAACTCTATGGCAAAATCAACAGGTCCTATGGTCAACATTAATTCTATTTCGCCAATAGAATTTGATTTTGCACCATCGAAAGCCCTAACACATACATTGTTGGGCTTGATCCTGTCAGCACCAATATTCAACTTTTGCAAAGTAGAAATAGGGCAAATATTTGAACCTGAACCTCCATCAATCATAACATGAGAGACGTAGAAATCTTCACACTTCACTGTAATGTAAAGGCCCCGGTTATGCCCTGTACCTTCAACAGGCAATTCATCGTCAGAAAAGCTGATTCGATTGACCTCAAAGATTTTTCCAATCATTTTCTCAAGTTCATTGATTGTAATCTCCCTAGGAACATATGCTTCATTTAATACCTTTAGTAAAACATCACGATGCTCCTTGGAGTGCAACAACAAAGATAAAAGGGAAATTTGAGTAGGGGTTTTCTTCAACTGGTCCAATATTGAATACTCTGGTCATCTTTTTCAAAAATTCTTCGGCTTCTTCTTCGGTGATAGGTTTTTTGATAGATGACGGTCCACTCACCGTTGGCTTGGACTTTCTTAAGCTTTCAGGCACGAAGCATCTTCCTGACCTAGTCAAACCCCCTACCTCATCTACATATTTCACTACTTCTTTTCTGTGATAGGTCATCATAGTCCACCCATAATTCTAAGAAACCCTTTTCGTATCAACTATCGGAGGTTGGGTCACCGGTTTGAGGACAATAGGCGCTGCCAGTGCTCCTTTCACCGTCAAGATGGGCTGACTCAGAGCAACCACCACTGTCAACTTAGGTTTATCCTGACTTAAATCAACATACCTTTTGGTGCCTTGTACTGTGACCAGGGGTTTCTTTGTTCTTTCTTGGGCTTTATCTTATCTCATTTCTTCCCGGTTCAATGACATTGCTTTCAAAGACTGTGCTATATTCACCGATTTCTCCTCAATGGTCTGTATCTTGACAATAGGCTTATCTCGAAGAATCTTTCCCATTATATATCAATTCTAATAAATTGGCTTCAGCATGGGTTAGCAGCGAATTCTGGTTAATGTTTGGACCCTCCGGGGCCTGGACCAGCATCTGATTTGTGTCAATTAAATCTTGGACAGCTCTCTTTAAATGCCAGTATTTCTCGATATCATGGCCTGTCATGTCAGAACAGTACGCACACCTTAAATAATAATCGAGATTCCTCAGTGGTGGATTTGAAAGCCTTCCTTGAATTGGGCTTAAAACCTTTAACTTTCTCAACCTATCAAACAAGCTAGCATATGACTCCCTAAGAGGTGTGAATTGATTTTTGACCGCCTTCTCTTTCTTGTACTCGGGCCTAGGCTGAAAACTGGGTCTGGAGGGGTTTTGGTAATTTCGTGGAGCGAATGGACGATTTTGTGGAGCTTGCGCGCGCCACTGCGGGTAAGAAGGGGTTTGGGCATATGGTTGCGCGCTATATATTGGGTACGGGGGTGGTGGAATGGAATATAAAAGGTTTTTTGGAGGGTAGTAATGGTGGGGAGGAATATATGTAGCTCGGGCGTAGACTTGGGCTTGGGATTGGGGATAGGGGCGAGGTGGTCTTTCGGAATAGGAATGGGTTCCAGCTACGACAGTCACCACATCGTCTTTCTTCTTTTTACCTCCAAATGCACCAGATCCACCTTGCATCGCTTGTGTGGTGGCTTTTAATACGGCAAAACTCACTATTCGGCTAGTCTTAATTCCGTCCTCTATCATCTCCCCCATTTTGAGGACTTTCATAAAGGATTTTCCCATTGCCGGAAGTAAATATTGAAAATAGGTCTCATCCTGTGCCTGAATGAAAACTTGTACCAACTTACTTTCTTTCATTGGAGGCTTTACCCTGGCGGCCTGTTCATGCCACCTTATCGCGCATTCCCTAAAACCTTCAGTGCTCTTTTTCCTCATGTTGACCAAGGATTTTTCATCCGGAATCAGGTCGATGTTATACTAAAAATATTGAACAATTCAGAAGCTAAGTCATCCCAGCTGTTCCATTTATCGATATCTCGATCGATAAACCATTCTGAGGCCAGATCAGAAAGACTCTCGCCAAAGAAGGCCATGAGCAGCTTTTCCCTTCCTCCTGCAGCCCTCAACTGGTTGCAATAACGTGTCAAGTGTGCCACGGAATCACCGTGTCCTGCATACTTCTCGAACTTAGGCATCTTAAAACCAAGGGGAAGGTTGATATCTGGGAACATGCAAAGATCTTTATAGGAAACACTCCTATAATCTCCGATTCCTTGCAAATTCCTCATAGCTTGTTCTAAAATTTTCAATTTTCGGGCTATGATATCTTGTTCCTCTATTGCGACAGGTTTCTCCGTATCAAATGGAAATGCAGGCGGTTGAGTGTACCCATAAGGTTCATTTATTTGCAAAGTAGGCTTTGGGGCATAATACTGACTATCTGAAACCTTCAGTATTGGCTCACTGGCAGACCTAGGAAGCCTCATTGTGGGACGCACAGCATATATGGGAGTTTTATGTGGTGGCAGAGCCACGAATACCGGTGTGATCGGTGGCGCTGGCTGAGTAGCTGGTCTTGATTGGGGAGCTACCAAGGGCACACCAGAACTGTCAGGATAATAATGTCGCGGAGTGAATCCTGGTGCGTGCTCAGGTGACTCAGTAGGAGCAGAGAATTGCGCCTGAGAGAGCGGTGGGCAGTTAGAGATATTCCCAAGACCTTCCGGGAGCGGAGGAGGAGGCATTCCACTGGCCCATGCCCAGTGTAAATCTATCAATTGTTGCCTGAGCCTTACTACCTCATCATTGTATTCAGAACTTTCTTCCCTGTGATCCTGATCCGGGTCAGTGAGCGAATTTTCAATCTCCCTGCTAGCCATGGCGAGCTTTGCTTTAGATCTAGTGAAGTATGGGTGACTAGCCAGAGTGCTGCAAACCTACCACTGTTATCTGAAAGAACATGCTCATCAAAGACGACATCCGTTAGGATTAGGGCACACGACAAGCATGGGAATCACATTGGTAAAATTGTCCTAAATTCATGTTCATTTCTACTAGCTTTTGAGGGTAGCGAGGTCATTTTAACATCATCCTGATTTTTGTCTACACTTATTATTATTATTATTATATTTTTTTTATTTTTTTTCGTATGCATCTCTGCTTTTTTTCTCTCTCGTTATTTACCTTTATTTTATCATTCTTTATGGCTTTTGTTTTTCTTTAAAAGAGGAAAAATAATGAAAAACAATGAAACAAAATGATTAGATCGAACCCAAAAGTAGGTTGCCTACGTATCATGTTGTACATGAATCAGATCTTGCGTAGTTCGGGCAGCATGTGCATAAACATTACCCACTTTTTTTCTTGCGAAAACGAAAATAAATAAACAAAGGAAAGATGTAACATCATAACATTTTGAATAAAGAAAACAACAAAAACGTACAAAAAGTTTGGGACCACTTTAAAACTAAACAAAAAATACGAAACAACATTCTAGACCCCCTAAGACGACATAGGTGAAATTACTAATAAAGACCCTAATACCAAAAACAACTTGACTTCGACTTAAAGCAGACACCACCCTACAATGACAAACACATAAAAGACTCAAACTGAATAAAGATAAGAAATGCTCTTTTAGACTGGTGCTCTGCGTGATGATCCTGGCTGAGATGGACCTGCCTCTGAAGTTCTCTTTCTCCCATTTAAACTTTGTAGTATATCCTGTAAAGACACCCTGATATTAGGGAAGAAGCTTCGGGCCCGTATTTCTGCCTCATGAGGAGTGCACTTGGAAAGATTATTCTGACACCTTTCTATCGTCTTGAACAAATCTGCTAACTGAACTCTCAGTGTTTCCACTTTGGACCCTATACTTTCATCCTGATGGTCGTCTACTATGCATTCTTCCTGTATTCTCCCTCTAAGCTGCACTGGTAAGGGTTGACTGATACCCCGAGGGATAGATTAAAGCCAGACCCCATATCCCTAAGTGTGGCCCGGATTATCCAAACTTTCTTTGATTGTGTCCACACCTAGCTTTGTTGCATGCTTCCAAAACTGCTCGTACTTGCTCTCACCTAAGGTTTGGTCCTTAAAGTACTCAACATCCTTCAGAAGATCCACTGCTGGTGGCACGTCCTGCAGCCTACCCAACTGGCGCACTACCCTAGAAGGACTATATGGTCTAGTGCAATTGAGCCCTAACATAACTAAAGGGAGTTGCGTCTGATAACCCAACAATACTATCTTTAGTCGAAGCCACAGATAAGTCCACAAGATGTTATCCCTGGTTCTTGACTCAAGAAATTCAATCCAAGCATCGACCCCCACGGGTAACGAGAATTTATCCAAACGCAACCTAGAGTCCATGGCTTTCACTCAATTGGGAATACAACGATCTAACACGTCTGGTCTAACTAAAGAAGGCGCATGCAAATGCTCCATCATCCATAACTGCAATATCAGGTTACTGCCCTCAAAAAAGCTCCTTCCCCCCTTCACTTCGGTTAAAGCCTTATATATTTCTGTTAAGATCATGGGTATGAGAGTGAACCTGCCCTTTTGATTAATGCCCTTGTCGTTTTGATCCTTATGAAATAGGGACATCACCACAGATTGGAAAC
>NW_025893310.1:0-1880 GCF_002878395.1 Capsicum annuum
AATAGGGGGGGAAGACCGTCAATGAATTTAGCTTTCCAATGTTCATATTTACTTTCGGGTAAGTCCATGACTCGACTAAGAAAGGTGTCTTTATACCAACGAAATTCGCCTAGATGGCGGCATTTTAAACCATTGAGAAGGGTTCTAATATTTTCGTATTGATTGGTAAATCGTCCGCCAAAATGTTCAATAATAGTTAGCATGAGAGTATAGACTGCATCTGATCTACCTGCCGAGAGAGAACGACCAAGATTATCTTTCCCCGGTTGATCATTTGTAGCATTAAAGATAGCTTCGCGTTTTGTATCATCTAGAAAATTATCCCACCAACCTCGGAGTTGACCAGTGAAACCCGCAACAATCATTTTACAAATTGTTTGGTCATTTCGAGTGGTGCTAGAACCAATGGATTTAGTAGCTAAAGCGATTGTAGCATACATAGACATACGATGAATAAGGATAGAGATTTGTCGGTCGGATAATCCGTCAATATTCCACTCATATATAGCGTCACCGCTATAAGACGTATTTGTTTGATTCCAATCCCGTTCTTCTATCAGAACATCTTGGGGAGTAGGACGTGGATAATAGGCAGTAGACATACGGGGAATATCCGCGTATTTTTTCCCTGGCTGGCGTTTAAAAATACCTTTGAGTTTGTAAAGTTCAGTTGAGGGAACCTTATTTGGATTGTCAGAAGGATCAGGATCATCCGCAAAGTTGGATTCAAGATTGTGAACAAACTCGTTTGAAATATGCAGTGGTTGAATATGTAAATGCGAGAATTTTTTATCTAGGAGTTTTTCTAATTGATCGATTGGAGAGTCTTGTGTGAAACCATCGATTTCAATAGGTCGTTGAATACAGGGTTTTGAAAGAATAAAACCTTCATCAACAGGTTGTTTGGAAGTAGAAGGAATATTAGCGGAATTAATTTTCGTACTAAGCTGGGTTACCAGAACAATAAGTTCATCGAGTTTGGTATCCAGAGAGGAAATATGTTCACCGAGAACTTTAACATAAAGACTTAGATAATTATTTTGAGATATAAGATTATTTATTTCAGAGACAGTAATTTTTCCTACATCGTCATGAATAAATTTTTGAAAGGCTGAAAAAGTCATGCCTGTGTTGTTTGGGAGAATAAATGACGATTGAGGAGGATAGCAGGCTTGAGTGACTGTACCGTCAGGATTTTGATAGGAACGTTCTATAAGCTTGATATACGATGGCAGATAAGCTGACATAAACCAAGGAACAAAAAAGATAATTTGATTATGCAGAACACACATTTCATAAAATTCTTCAGAAATATTTCGTAATTCATCCTGAGTGTAGGTTTCAAAAAACCAAGTCCTAAAATTGGTCCATTTTTCAGTAAAAAATTCCTTTTGAATATATTTTCTTGCCTGAGAACCAGGACTAAAATCAATAAGTTGTCCTATCATGTTAAACAGAATTAATGTCGAATTCCATCTCGGAAGGAGTAGGATTTTCATTATAGAAATCTTGAACAATGTTGGTTTTAGAATTTATTTTAATTTTATCAACATTGTGAGAAGTTGTTGGTAAATCTGCAGAGTTTAAAGTATGTAATGATGCAGCGCGATTTCTAGCGGGGCCATATATAGGTGCAGAAGGTTCAATAGGAGAAATATGCTGAATTTGAGGAAGTCTGCTAGGTAAAGAAAAAGAATTTCGATAAGTAGGAGGACTATTGTCAAATTGAAGACAAATTTGTCCATCTGAGTTTTGAGTTACTCGTGTTAACTCTGAATTAGTAATAATAATAATAATAGTAATACTAATACTAATAATAATAATAGTAATAATAATAATAATAATAATAATAATAGTAATAATAATAATAATAATAATAA
>NW_025893311.1:0-1049 GCF_002878395.1 Capsicum annuum
TGTTCATAGTTTTTGGATGTATCATGTTGAAGTTTCAAGCTTTATGGGTTAATTCAGAATGTTTGTTTTCATAGTTTTTGATGTTAGATGTTAGTGTAATTAAAAATTTGTTTGGCTATCAAGTGTTCAACAGAAATACAAGCTAAAGGGAAAGTACTTGAACCAACACTGAGAAATTCTATAAAGAAAATCCAAATCAAAGGTAAGAAAACTCTATTTTGTTGGTATGCTTTTTAGGCTGTTCCCTTTTTACTAGACTGCTCCTTCTGCTCCAGTACCGAATTAAGCTCTTGCTTTGCTGCTTCAGCTTGTTTGCCAGCACGACCCATCTCAACTTCAAGATGCCGCTGATTAGACACCAATTCAATGAATGCAGTCTTGTGTTTGGAGATCTCATCAGAGTGCCTCTAAGCATCAAACTTCACAGTGTTCCTCAATTCTTTTGCTATAACTTCAGCCTTTTTCATCTTTTCTTCAAGATCTTGACGCATTTTCCCTCCATCCTTAATGATCTTATCTTTTGACTGAACAACTACTTTACTCTCCTCCAACTTGCTATTCAATTCAGCAATAAGGTTGTCTTTGTGCTTCTGAACAACTCTCAATTCATTCATAAGACCACCAATTTGTTGCCTAAGTTTCTTCTTCTCATCGAACCAGGACTGCTCTTGTGCTACATATATACCAACAACTATCTCATTTGCTTTAGCATCGTTCGTATTTACATGTTAAAAATTTGTGAATAATTGTATTTACAAGAATTATTTATGGTTCCAAAAAACCCGCACAAGGTATATTCCACAAAAACTTGCAGTTTCTGCCTGCATTTTTTCAAAAACGTTCTCAGTTGAATGTATCACTGTTTTCAACTTCTGGGTTGTGCTGTTCAAAGTGGGAAAGTTGCTCTTTTGTTGTTAGAGCTGAAGCTGAATCCCAAGAAGAACCTAAAGTTGCTGAGACAGAGGTCCTCGAAGAAACAGAGGTTGAAGCTAAGGCTGAAGAAGCAGTTGAAATTGCAGTTACAACAGAGGAAAGGCCGGCATTTAAGC